>NW_028261385.1:20011136-20181136 GCF_051295495.1 Thamnophis sirtalis | reverse complement strand
ACACATATACATATACATATACATATACATATACATATACATATACATATACATATACATATACATATACATATACATATACATATACATATACATATACATATACATATACATATACATATACATATACATATACATATACATATACATATACATACATACATACATACATACATACATACATACATACATACATATATATATATATATATATAATTACATGGCATGTTCTAAATTAATGTGAGGTCAACTAGTGAGAGTAGAAGCAAGTAAGAAAATCTGCAAACTTGCAAATCAACAAAGTTCTGCCTTTTTAAAAATAGAGGAATTCAGAAATGTGTACCAAAGAGGCTTAATATATATTTTCTTTTAAAAGACTTTCTTTGAAGAGGCAACATAAACTACATGATGATGCAGATCTCTTCTTTTTCCAAAGTGTTTGAACAGAAAATTTCCATTCTGAACACTATTATGATAATAAAAATGAAAAGCAGCTTCTATCGTTTAAGAGGCTTTAAAAGGAAATGCGAAGTGACGGGAATTAATAATACACTTTTATCATAGGCATTTTGGGAAAAAGAACCGTGTGGGAGGATGGAGAGAGAAGAAAAAGGCTTTTCATGTCTTGGGCAGATTAGCAGAGGATGGCTCAGCATGGATGTGAACAATATGCTTTCAAAAACTTGTTTATACCATAGAGAGTCAACTTGGTTAATAGTAGCAAAAAATCAGGGGGAAGCTGGTGGCATTTCCCCCCACTAACAATTTTTTATTAAAATGGCTTTTGTGTGCGATCAGTGTTGCGGCTCGACAGCAGCCAGCGGAACTGGCAGCAGAGTCGGACAGTGAGGAGGTTGGGGAGGAGCATGGGCCAGTCCTGGAGGCTGGGGGAGGCTCAGACGAGGGCTCTGCATCGAAGGCAGAGACGGGGTTGATGCAGTCTGGCAGTGATCAGGTGCCTATGGAGCTAGACAACATTGAGGCAGAGGAACAGCTACAGCCTGTTCCCAGTGTGCGCACGTGCAGAGCTCCCAGAAGAAAAGAACAACTCAGAAATCAGGGTAGACTTGGGAATAAAGTCACAGGTGGAAGGTGATTGGCACCTCACATAGGAAATATAACAGGAATGAAAGGGGAATAAGCTTTTGCAGGAAACAATTTGTTCAGTCATTAGATTCGTTTCAGGAGTGTGAAGATCTGTCCATGAATCTCAGAGACTCTGTGCCCAGTCTTTCCTTGCACAGCACCTCATTTGGAAAATATTTGCATGGCAGCTTTCCAAGATAGATAAGGTCTGTAGTCATAAATATTCCTTTGAAAGGCTGTTTGCCACGACTTGCTGAATGTGAATGAGAGGAATTCACATTTGTTTAATTAAAAGGATTTTGTTGGGACCAGGACTCTTCCTTGTTCTTTTGGGGGAAGCCTATGTCAGAATAACCAAATTCTTTCTGATATTTTTTCAGATGGTTGAATCCTAAAGTTGAAAACGGGATTTTAGACCAGTGTTGCTCAATTTCAGGAACTTTAAAGTGGGCAGACTTCAACTCCCAGAATTAGTCAGCTGACTGGAATTCTGGGAATGGAAGTTGACCATTTTAAAGTTTCGAGATTGAGAAATACTACTTTACACCATCAAGTCTAAACCCCTATTTCTACCAATTAAAATATTCCCGTCAGATGGCTGTTTAGTCTTTGCTCCAATTTTTGAAATATTTAATGATTTGTTCTTAGATTAGATTATACAGATGATATAAAATCAACAACTTGGTCATGTACATTTGTAAAGGTTGAATTCTCCCTTCCACCTACCCCAATTGAATTCCCAATTGTCTTTGGTTACATAGACCAGAGTATATAACAAAGGGAATACTTAGCTCTGTTTAACTGGCTGAACTGGAAAACTGGAGCAAACAAGTTATGCTTGTCCTACTTTCCAGAGCACTGAGAAGCATCAGAAATGCAACAGTTATTAGAAATCACTGGAGGTTATTTTCAATATTTGTATTGATTTACAATTATACAGGTTGCAGAAGATAGAGGCTGTGCTTACCCCCTAGTTTAAGAAGGTTGGATAAAGATCTAGCAGATGGATTTGTACAATAGGCATTTATACAATAGCTCCTGGACTGTTGTTTATATTTTATATTATGTTATATTGTTTTTAAATGTTGTAGGCTGCCCACAGTCACTATTGTGAGATGGGTGGCTACATAAATCAAATCAATGAAAAATAACTATGTTTTGTATGACATGTGGTGGAGGTAGGTTCACTGACAAATGCACACTCGACAAAAGCGCGACCGACAAAACTGCGGCGAGAAAACTGCGAGTTCTAAATCGCGTCGACGAATGAGCGCAGAAGCGCGCTGACAAAAGCACACCTTCAACAAACAAGTAATAACCGCAAGTTCTAAACCTAACCCTAAACCTAACCCTAAACCTAACTCTAAACCTAACTCTAAACCTAATCCTAAACCTAACCCTAAACCTAACCCTAACCCTAAACCTAACCCTAAACCTAACCCTAAACCTAACCCTAAACCTTACCCTAAACCTAACCCTAAACCTAACCCTTACCTTAACTGAAATCCCTAAACCTAACCCTGAACGTAACCCTTACCTTAACTGAAATCGCGCTTTTGTGGGCACGTTTTTGTCGGCGCGTTGTTGTGGGAGCATTTATGACATCGCGGTTTTCTCACCGCCGTTTCATGGCACGCTTTTGTCGTGCGCACATTTTTCGGGTCACGGTGGAGGTATGGCATGTTAAACATGTCTCCCTGGAAACCAGAGATGACAACTTTAGCAAAGATTGAAGAACTGATGAATATAACAGTTCGACTGCAGAAAGTACGACTTCTGCAACAGAGTGGTCAATGCCTGGAATGCACTACCTGACTCTGTGGTTTCTTTTCCAGACTCCCAAAACTTTAACCCATTCCTAAGAGGTCTGTAAGGGGCGTGCAAAAGCGCACCAATTTGCCTACCGCCCCTGTCTTATGTTCCTTTTTATTCGTATCCATTTCATGTATTCATAATAATGTTTGTACTTATATGTGTTATCTAATACATGTTTGATTAAATAAATAAAAATAAAAAAATAAAATAAAATGAATGAATCAATCAATCAATCTTTGGAACCCCTCCAGTCTACGAAAGGATGGGAGATCACCAACATGTGCTCTGGATGGCTGCTCCTCACAAGAAGACTGCAGGATTCAGTTTTCCACAGGTTTGAGTTGAGTGTCAGGAGACAAAGGGATCAAATGTCAAGATCACAGCCACAGTGGAGCCTTTTAAAGGTTACTAAATTTGCTAACCTCTCTTCTAATCATTTTAGGTAATTGCTTCTTTAATTATCTTGAGGCTATTAGAAATCTTTGGAATGATAAGTTTGAAAAGCCATCTATAACATCTATTTTCATTTCTGAAAAAAGAACAATTATTTATAAGTTTAAGAACTTAAAGAATTTAAAATCAATGGCAGAAAACTACTTATGATTTTGAACCAAGAAAGTTAGAAACAAATTGAGGGTCCAAACAAATCAGAGTACTGAAGATTGGTACTGCAAGATTTTGGGATTAACTATATAAAATAAACCAGAATTATTTTGTCTAGTGTAAGTCATAACAGAGATTAGAGTCCTTATATTTTAAACTAGACACTAAAGGGACTAAAGATTTCAGGCCAAAGCAATAGCAATAGCAATAGCAGTTAGACTTACATACCGCTTCATAGGGCTTTCAGCCCTCTCTAAGCGGTTTACAGAGTCAGCATATTGCCCCCAACAACAATCCGGGTCCTCATTTTACCCACCTCGGAAGGATGGAAGGCTGAGTCAACCCTGAGCCGGTGAGATTTGAACAGCCGAACTGCAGAACTGTAGTCAGCTGAAGTAGCCTGCAGTGCTGCATTTAACCACTGCGCCACCTCGGCTCAAAGTGGGGGGGGGGAATGGTTTTGATTTACAAAATGATACAAAACACTGTAACATTTGAAATATTAAAGGAGATCTTAGAAGAATGAAGCCAGAAATTAGTAGCCACAATATCAACAATATTAGTAATAATATCTGCTTCTATGGATAGACTATGTTTAAATATATTTATGAAGAAAGGTCAGATATGAAACAAATCTTGCTTGATGCACAAATAGTAGAATCAGTAAAGTAGATTTTAAAAGTTCTTTAAAAGGATTTAGCAGTAGACAGTAGACTTAGCAGTAGACTTCAAGGTATAGAAGGATTTCAAAGTGAAAATATAAGTGGCAGGCCAAGAAAATGATCCTGATAAGGATTATTGGATATACAATAGAAGCTGGTTTAAGTTTTGAACATTAAAAGGGAAATATAAATAATAAACCAAGAAAATGACCTGGATAATGTTTGTTATTGGATTTACAAAGCAGGTTTATTAAAATCTTGAAGAAGCCTTTGCGATGGGACAAACAATTGAGGAGATCAAATCCTATCACAATCTTTGAATGAACCGGAAAGTACGGTTTTTAGAGGTAAAAGCGATGAAAATAAAGTTGGTTTATTTGATCAAGGTTAAATGTTTTTATGAAATTCTGGCCATGTTTTATGGACTTTTTGCTGATACCAGGACTGAGTTTATGTCTTAAGGGTTAGCTTATAGATGAAGGATGAGTTATGGGAAGAAAAGCAGAGGTGGGTTCCTACCAGTTTGGCCTGGTTTGGCCAAAATGGTAGTGGTAGGGTGGCCTGAGTTGCTGGAACCGGCAGCGATCCAGGCCTGCCACGCCCCCACGTACCCTGCAGATACACCGTCCCCACGCAGCTTGTCAGTTATGCTTTTGCTCGTCTGGAAGGGAGGTCTGCCTTAATAAGACCATGGTGGCTGGCCTGTTTGTCTTTCATTACATGGTATGTCCCCAAAACCAGTGTTTTTCAACCACTGTGCCGCGGCACACTAGTGTGCCGTGACATAGTGTAAGGTGTGCCGTGGGAAAATTACTTTATATATAGTCAATATAGGCACAGAGTTAAATTTTTAAAACATTTTCTAATGGTGGTGTGCCTCGTGATTTTTTTCATGAAAAAAGTGTGCCTTTGCACAAAAAAGGTTGAAAAACACTGCCCAAAACAATTGTTTAAACAGCATCTTTGAACAGGTTTCAAATCATGATAATCTGCATGGAGAGAACTTCTCTGGGTTGGAAGAGTTTCAAAGGAAATGCACCCCAGTTTTTTTTTAATCTCTTCCTGTGTGATGAGAAGCAACAGCTTGCTTTGTTTGTGTGGAAAGCAGCTTTTGCTGAAATCTGGAGTTATTAAAAGAGGTAGAGGGGGGGGGAACCCTGGTTCTTCCTGGGATGCATCCAAAAAGGAAAATTGTTCTTCCAAAGTTTCAGATCTGTTAAACAGTCAATGATGGAAAGTCCTTCTTGTCAAAGTTATAGTTGTTTAACAAATCATTTTAGAATTCCTGATCTTGAATCCCCACACTCATCTGAATTATGGCCCCATGCATATCAAGCCAACATGACTAAGTATCAAAGAAAATGGTTTCCATCCATCAGTATAAGGTTTTTTGCCAGATGTAAACAAACAAGGGGATAGAAGTCTGTAGAGATTCTCAGTCATCCAGGTCATGGTTGTCCCAAAGGTGCTTTTTTAGGAGGCAACTGGACTTTCTTGTTTTTTTCTTTTGAAGAAGCTTCTTCACCTCTGACAGGACAGTGAGGAATGGAAGGGGCTGCCATATCTTTAAGAATTGTGTAGGAAAGAATATTATAACTGCTGGGTCTTTTGTTACAGTAAAGCCACTGTGCGTTCTGAAATTCAGTTTTGGTCACCACGATGTAAAAAAGATGTGGAGACTCTAGAAAGAGTGCAGAGGAGAGCAACGAAGATGATTAGGGGACTGGAGGCTAAAACATATGAAGAACGGTTGCAGGAACTGGGTATGTCTAGTTACATGAAAAGAAGGACTAAGGGAGACATGATAGCAGTGTTCCAATATCTCAGGAAAGAAGAGGGAGTCAAACTATTCTCCAAGGAACCTGAGGGTAGAACAAGAAGCAATGGGTGGAAACTAATGAAGGAGAGAAGCAACTTAGAACTGAGGAGAAATTTCCTGACAGAACAATTAATTAGTGGAACAACTTGCCTCCAGAAGTTGTGAATGCTCCAACACTGGAAGTTTTTAAGAAGATGTTGGATAACTATTTGTCTGAAATGGTATAAGGTTTCCTGTCTAGGCAGGGAGTTGGACTAGAAGACCTCCAAGGTCCCTTCCAACTCTGTTATTCTATTCTATTCTATTCTATTCTATTCTATTCTATTCTATTCTATTCTATTCTATTCTATTCTATTCTATTCTATATATTATCCCTTCGCATTCAGAATCCTTTCCCACTGGCTATGCTGACTGTGGCTTCTGGGTGTTGTAGTCAAAACTAGCATCTTACTTTTGCTGTAGTGTAAAGTAAGAGCAAGTTTAACTCATAATTAGATATATTTTTTCTTAGCCGTGATTCCCACTGGCTTTCGACTTTGAAAACTCTCTGATTATATCAGCAGAACAAAGCTTCTCTAAAACCAAATAAGGCAGCATTTAATAAACTAGGATTAGACATATAACCTGCTTGCCTTTTTATCCCAAGGGTGGAATCAAAACGCAGGACCCAAAGCAAGTAATCAGGGCCCACTGCAGTGATTTATTAGACAGTACAACTGGAGAGATTTCTTTCCAGACAAATAGTAGGAGACACACCCCTGAAAACAAAGAGAAGCGCTCGTGTTTATACATTTCAGAAAGGAAAGGAAAATAGTGCATGCATACATATTCATAAGTAATAACGTAATCGATCTCAAGTTAATTCCTGCTTTTCTGTTATCTACAGAGAACAATGGTTTTAGTTAGGGGGAAAAATGCATCTTGAGAATCAGGTTGCTATGGGAATGTTCTGATAAAACTTGCCACAGGTTGTGGTGAGCTACAAGGACACATTCCTTATGTCTTAATTTGTCTGTTAAACAGTCCCTTTGTTGCCTGTATAGATGTTGACCTTGAGGGATGCAATAAACCAGTAAAGTTGCTGTGTGTATGGACTTTTAGCCACTCTATTAATAAAGAACTTCATCCAGGGTATCATAGAGGTAATCTACCTTTCATCCCCAAGTGTAACATGTATCCCATTGTGACTCTTTGGCCCCATAAACCATTATTAGGATTTTATCTTAATATTTTATCTCATATTGTCCACATACCTTATATGTATAGATGAGCTGGATACCCGTGCTTCCAGACGAAACTATGTGATTGGGCTATGCAGGAGAAATTTGGTTCACAATCCGTTGGCTCACTGGTAATTGGTGATTGAAACACATAAGGGAATATAATTCCCATTGCCTTGCGTCTGGAAGCAGTTCCATAGGTGGAAGGCGTAGACATTTTGGTGAGGTACTGACGTTTAGTAATGTAAGCGGCCCCAGACCGCTCCTGAGTGAAAGCGTGGAACATCTGCCAGTTTGAACTGAGGTAATGGGACATGAGGCAACTGGCAGTTGGAACAGAGTTCTTTTCAGATGGGGAGGGGGAGTAGAATGTCTAATTCCTTAGCATCAGAGCATGTTAATATAAGGCAACTGGCAGTTGGAACAGAGATCTTTTCAGGTGGGCAGGGGGAGTAGAACTCCTTAGCATCAGAGCTTGTTAATTAATATAAAAGAAATACTAATGATCTGCTGGTCATTTCAAAAAATCCTTTCTTAGTGAGCACCTAAAAGCCAAAGGAACATACGTGCCGAATTTCAAGTTTGTAGGCTTTAGAGTTCTGGAGATTTCAGAGTGAGTGGTACTTGCTTTTTATTTATATAGATTTGCTGGTGGTTTATTTAAACTTTACCCATGATTGCAGGTGCCACGTGCTAAATGAACAAATAAATAAAAACTGTTCCATTCGTCCAAAAATTGATTTTTCCTACACAAGGCTAGTACACCCAGCTCCAAAGCAGTCATCTGGAATATGATAACAATAGGCTCCACTCAAGCCAATGTGGACAGTAGTGGGAGATGTTGGAATAGCCATTTGGATGGCTGGTGGTTCTCTGTGCTGATCTCAGAATTAGGAAAAGGAGCAGATAGAAGCAAATGCTGGTCTAGAACTTGTCAATGTGAGAAGTGCCACCTTGGCACACTCCTGCACGCATAAATGTCCCAGACTTCCCTTTCATTTAAAAATATCTCAATTTTCACTGTAAGATCACTTTTATCTCAGTCTAATTAAGAATCAGCACAGCAGAAGGAAGACATTTCTGTTATATAAAGTCAGCAACCACTGAAAATAGGCAAAGGTATAGAAAGCAAAGAGTTTAGTTTCATAAGCAAGGTTCCAAGCTGCTTAATAATGATTCTGGAGAGAAATTCAACCAGACTGAGCAAAAAGCTTTTATTGGCCCGTGGGGACTGCTATCAACTTGTTTTAATCCCATTAGTCTAACTTCTTAGTTTGAGTCCTTAAATGTCTATGAAAACGATAGGGGCTTATTAGGTAGTATGAATGATTTATAGTGGGAAAATTGGCTTGGCTTTGTGTTCTGGTTTTTCTCCAGCCACGAACAGAGTTGTAGAAAGTCATCTTTGGTGTGTGTGTTTGTGTGTGTGTGTGTTTGTACACACTTTCACAGACATATTGTACTAATGGAAAGCTACAGAATATAATAAATATCTTTGGAGTTCCCTTGAAGGGACTTGAGCTGATTAGCAAGCACAGTTTCTCATTGTGAATTTTATGGACATCAAATGAAAATGTTTTGACATTTTAATGAAAAACATCATCAAAAAAGCACAACAAAGAATGTTCTTTCTGCGCCAACTCAGAAAGCTCAAACTGCCCAAAGAGCTGCTGATACAGTTCTACAGAGGAATCATTGAGTCTGTCATCTGCAACTCTATAACGGTCTGGTTTGGTTCTGCAACCCAACAAGACAGACACACATTCTTCAGAGGATAATCAAGGAACTGCAGAAAAAAACAATTACTACCAACTTGCTTTCTATTGAGGACCCGTACACTGCACGAGTTAAAAAGAGGGCTGTGAAAATATCTACAGACTGCTCACATCCTGGATATAAATTGTTTCAACTTCTACTCTCAAAATGACACTGCACACCAGAACAACTAGACACAAGGACAGCTTTCCCCCCCAAACGCCATCACTCTGCTAAACAAATAATTCCCTCGACACTGTCAAACTATTTACTAAGTCTGCATTACTATTACTATTAGTCTTCTCATCGTTCCTATCACCCATTTCCTCCCACTTATGACTGTAACTTTGTTGCTTGTATCCTTACAATTTATATTAATTGTTTCCTAGTATGATTTGATTGCTTATTTGTACCCTATGACTCAGGGGTGGGTTCCGGATTCCGTTCCAACCGATACGGTTGGAACAGCCCCGGCATCACCCACATGGACATGCACGGTGCTCGGGCACAGGCACGCGGTGTGTGCATGCATCATACTTGCGCGATGCTCCAGCTGCTCAGTGGAGCATCACGCAGGTGCCCTACGGGCCATGCGCGTGCATAGAAGCACCAAAGGCTTGAAGGACAGGTAAGGAACTCAGTTGGGCGGATGGGCCCTCCGGAGCACCTTACCAGAACGGTACCTGGTGCTCCGGGCAGCCTCTGGTACGCCCATACCAGGGTGTACCGCCTGCAACCCACCACTGCTATGACTATCATTAATTGTTGTACCTTATGATTCTTGATGAATGTATCTTTTCTTTTACGTACACTGAGAGCATATGCACCAAAGACAAATTCCTTGTGTGTCCAATCACACTTGGGCGATAAAGAATTCAATTCAATTCAATTCAATGTAATTCTAGTCTACTCTAGTCTATTCAAAGCATACTGGCAAAGCTTGGTCTGGTGAGTTCTGAGTTTATAGTCAGCGTGCCGAGGACTTCACTGAATGTAATCTAAATGAGTTGGCTAGGCCAACATAGAAATGGGGCATCACATTCACACAAGACAGCAAAGCTGAGGCCTGAGAAAATGAAACCCAGAGAAGCATTTTAAAGGCTGTCTACTAACGTCGTTATCAGAGAATTCAACACTCCATTAACTCAACCACATTTTCCATATATGGAAGTGAAGTTGCGCCCTGGTGTATCATCTGTAACAATCCCAGAAGGACCAGAAAAGTAATAAAAGTTTGTGAAGTTCGAAAGTTTTCAAAGTGATTTAATTTAATCACTGGA
Source organism: Thamnophis sirtalis (assembly GCF_051295495.1). Lineage (NCBI taxonomy): Eukaryota > Metazoa > Chordata > Lepidosauria > Squamata > Natricidae > Thamnophis > Thamnophis sirtalis. The sequence continues at coordinate 20,170,896 of NW_028261385.1, read as the reverse complement.
AAATTAGTCTTCTTCAACGGTTGGTGAAGTCAAAGTTTCATTGAATTGCAGTACACTTTCAAACTTTTTGCTTTACTCTGATCTATTTGTGTTCAGAGTATATAACCCATTCACATATAGGGCCTCTAGGTAACATATATTCCTAAAATTTAATGTATTGTTCAGTCTATCCTTTAAAATCCATTAAGTCCCAGAAGTTTAAAGCCATATATCCTAAATCTCCTCCTTAACCATAACAAGGAAGAGGGCGAGTTTCACCTTTGATTATTCTTCTGTTTAGGGATCACCATAATTAACTGAGGGATGCGGTGGCTCAGTTGCTAAGATGCTGAGCTTGTCGATCAGAAAGGTCGGCAGTTCGGCGCTTCAAATCCCTAGCACCGCGTAACAGAGTGAGCTCCCATTACTTGTCCCAGCTTCTGCCAACCTAGCAGTTCGGAAGCATGTAAAAATGCAAGGAGAAAAATAGGAACCACCTTTGGTGGGAAGGTAACAGTGTTCCATGTGCCTTCAGCATTTAGTCATGCCGGCCACATGACCACGGAGACATCTTGAGACAGTACTGGCTCTTTGGCTTTGAAACTGAGATGAATACCGCCCCTAGAGTTGGGAACCACTAGCACATATGCGCGAGGGGAACCTTTAACTTATCATTAACTATTGATGATTAACATATCTGTGGTGAGATTTGCAAAGTATCTCCCACTGAGAAACTAAGAGTGATAGGTTTTGTCAGGTGCAAAGAACCAGAACAACGCAGCAAGCTGTTCAAAATAGCATCTTTATTGTTGCGTACCTATTTACAAGAATCTCACTAGACTCTCGGGAACAGGCAGATAAAGGCTACAGGAATTTGGGGTGTGGTGGGGGTGTCTGGCCTCTGTCACTTCCTTCCCTGCAAAGACTCCTAGCTCATCAGTCTTTTCACTCCTGTGGAATCTCCTAGCGGGAGATTCAACCACACTACTCTCTATTGAATTACAATGAACACAAGTTCACCAGTGGGTTTCAACAGGAAGCGTAACTATCTAACTTGTTTGAATGACAAAAACATATTAATCTCACAACACATGGCTAAACTCACCAGGATTTCAATTGCAAAACGGTTAGAATCTTAGACAAGGTCAAATCCAAAAATATTAGAGCCGTGATGGCGAACCTATGGCAGGCGTGCCAGTGGTGGCATGCAGAGCGCTCTCTGCTGGCACATGCACCATCGCCACAGGTCAGATCTCTCTGTGGCATTTCTTTCGTGAACTTCGGTTTCCCTGCAAATGATGAAACAGAAGCTCACAAAAGAAAAAGATCTTACCTCTTGCCACACTGCCAGTGTTGGGATGCCATGCCTCCCACCAGCCAGCTGGTCTTTGAGTCTCTGCTGAGCATGCACACGTCGACACATGTCCACACATGTGTGTGTGCACATATCCGTGCATGCACGCGCTCACACTTTTCAGTTTGGGAATGCGCAGACCCACAGTTTGAGCACTTGGTATCTAAAAAGTTTGCCATCACTGAGAATTCCTGATAGCTTGGAATTCAGATCCATCTCCTAGAAAAATGAAACATCCTAGGAAATATGGAAAAGGCAGAATATTATATTTCTCTGGATCAGAAATGGAGAAACATGTTTTGAGGCAGGAAACAAACTCACTCTTATAGCCCAAACCAGTCTATTCTACATAACAAAGATCTCTCCCTTCAGCTCCAGGGTGATGAGATTAAGGCATGATAGTATTAGCCCTTTACCCATCTCACCACAGGGCAGCTGGGAAGAAGCAATTCTCAACCAAATTTGACTCAAAGCACAACCTAAAGAGTTGTCCATGCATGGCCCCATGGGAATCTGACAACCAATCAGAATGTATTTCTTACACAAGAACAGGAATCAGAGAGGCGGGGCCGAACAGAGAGTATAAAGCCAGGAACTCTCAGCCCTTCTCACTCTCTTCTTCACCCAACAGGGAAGCACGTGTTCCCCCTTTTCTGTTCAGGAGCTCAAGCCATGGGATCCTGTCCACCATTAAAACCATATTTCCAAGCAGCCTCCATGTCTCCAGGGTCTTTTCCCCCACTTGGAACTGAACCCAGAAGGACATTTCTTCCAACACAAGCAACATGGTTATAATCATAAGTGGAAAGAGTCAGGTACTAGGAAGGAAGAGAAGAATAATAGTAATACGGTCTTAGTAGGTAATATGACAGTGTTGAGGGAATTATTTGTTTAGCAGAGTGATGGCATTCAGGAAAAAAAAAGCTCCTTGTGTCTAGTTGTTTTGGTGCCCTATGGTGTCGTTTGGAGGGTAGGAGTTGAAACAATTTATATCCAGGATGTGAGGGGTCTGTAGATATTTTCACAGCCCTCTTTTTGACTCGTGCAGTATACAGCTCCTCAGTGGAAGGCAGGTTGGTAGCAATGGCTTTTTCTGCAGTTCTAATTATCCGTTGTCTGTTATAGTAGTCTGTTAGTAGCCATTGGTTTTTTCTGGTTAGCCAAAGTATCCTCCTAGCAAGCACAGCAATTTGGCCGTGAAACCAGGCACCCTTTGTGGGGGCTGGCTTGATATTCATTCTGGATACTTTTAAGCCGAACTGAAGAAACTCCGCAGCCCTCCTAACTCTGCGTTTCTGTGATGCTTTGAATTTTAGCCAGGAGGAAACAGTCCCCAAAACGCGCGCCCAACCTTGGCCGATGTAAAAGTTGTGGACTTCAACTCCCAGAATTCTGGCTGGGGAGTTCTGGCTGGGGAATTGTGGGAGTTGAAGTCCACCGGTCTTAAAGTTGCCAAGGTTGGACATTCCTGCCCTAGAAGAGGAGCTGAAATAGGGTGGGCGGGCGTCTTTTCCTTTTTTGGTCCAGCAGCCCTGCATTCTGCCACATGTGTATGAAAAAGGACTCCTTACCAGCTGCCTCTTAGACCCTCCTTCTCCCCCGAAATCAGACACCAAGACTTCTAATCACTCCTCCTGCCAGGGGGGAAAAACCAACAAAAACCAGTCCCGTCTTTTCTCATTAAGAACAGATTCTTCTCCTCTTCCTTCCCCCCGCCACTTTTTTTTTCTTTGAACATTAATTTTCACCGTCCTTGACCATACAATGTGACTGGGTGCTTCCCTCCTCCTCCCCCCTTACTATTTAGTCATTTTTAAATAAAGAAAAGACCGTTTGGGTTTCCTGCATCCAAAACATGCCATGTACCCTAAGAACTTGGATTGCAAACTTTTCCTTTTGGGTTCACCTCCTTAATATCCAGGGATTGTGCTATGCTAGGACTCCTCCACCCGGGAGATTTGTCTTCCCAGACCAGAAGCAAGGTCAGTAGCTTTTTGTATTTTTTTTGTTTTTGTTTTAAAATGACAATCGCTGCCTTAAAGCGGAGGAAAATGGGGCATCTCTCTTCCACATTTCCTGCGCTCTGGATCTTAAGTTTGCAAAACAAAGGACCCCCCCTCAGCAAGTAAGTCGCTAAAGTTTCTCCTCCTGTGAATTGATCCAAGCTCTTTGGAATTTATTTCTGGATTTATTGTATATCCTATGTAAAATGCGTCTTCTGGGGGGAAAAAACCCCAATCACTGCCCACCGCAGCTCCTTAATGGAGGCAGAAACATTGCAGAAGATTTTAAACCGCAGAGACATTCACAAATCATCTCCCCTCCTACAAAATTGGAGCTTGGTCGAAATTGCAATTATTATTGCCCCATCCTCCTTGCAGCCAGTTAACTGGTGACCTTGTCTCTTCCAAGCTGCAATGACAAAAGAAAAAAAATGGCTCATTGATGATCATTTGCCTAGAAAAATCAGCTTCGCCCCAGAAACCACTCTGAATGGGATTTTGAACAACTCTGTTTTTCCGGTTGCAGTTTCCTAAACTCGGACTGAGTTTGAGCAGTTGATTCATCCGTCAATTTTTTAAAAAAGCGTTTGACTCAAGAAAAAAAAAGTAATAATGAAGAAAAAGGGCCTTCGTCTTCCCAGAAACAGTTTTATTATGACAGGTCTATAAGCTGCACAAATCCAGCAAAGGGACCCTAGAGCTGTTTATTGTTCATAGCCATTGATTTTGCATGAATAAGGAATTGTTTTGACCTGACCCTCCCCCCCCCCCGCCCCAATTTGCACATCCTGGGACTTGCACTTAAATAATACCGATGGGGTTGGTTAATATTTTCACAGCTGTTGATTGTACAATTTGAACAGCATGTTTGACAGTCAGGTGCTTGCACATTGTAATGGATTTGATTCTGTTAAAGACTCATCTGCAAGTACTACTCCATTTCTTTCGTACAGGTAATCCTTGATTTATAACAGTTCGTTTAGTGACGGTTACAAGTTAAAAAGCACTGAAAATAGCAATAGCACTTAGACATATACCACATCACAGTGCTTTAAAGCCCTCTCTAAACAGTTTACGGAGTCAGCATATTTTCCCCAACAATCTGGGTCCTCATTTTACGGAAGGCTGGAAGGCTGGGTCAACCATGAGCCACTCAGGATTGAACTGCTGCCAGAATTAGCCCGCAATACTACATTTTAACCACTGTGCCAGCAAGGTTCCTAAGCTGTGACTAAAAAGGCGGCTAATGACTGTTTTTCTCACTTTGTCACATCCACAGGGTCATGGGATCAAAATACAGACACATGGCAACTGGGTCCTTGTTATGATGGGGTCATGTGATCACCTTTTGTGACCTGACAAGCAAAGTCAATGGGGAAAGAATATTCATGTAATAACCATGTTATTACTGTTATTAAATGTTAACAACTATGGCAAGAAAAGCCATAAAATGGGGCAAACATCACCTAACAAAGGTCTCATTTAGCAGCCTTTATATAGGGGAGTCTTAGAAGAGAAAGCAGACTTTATACAGTACAAATTACACACAAATTATGATCCCTTAGAACAAAGATAGCATATTCAGTTGCACCTGAATGTTCTGCTAGAATACGTGAATGCTTTAGATGTATGTCTAATTGAGGGAACTAATCTATAACTAGCTTACTCCAACTTTTGCCAACCCTGCTGCCTCTAAGAAGGGATTGGGACTGTAATTGCCAGAATTCCCAAAAAGAATGGCATGCCACTGGCTGGAAATGGTGGCACTTGCAAACAACCAATATATTTGAAAAGCTGCATTAACTTCTGGGCTGCATCTAGAAGAGTGGAAATCATCATTATTATCAATATCTGGTCCTTGAATCTTTGGGGCCAGCAGTTTCTACTGGAGGATATCAGATAATGATGCTCCAAGTAGTTCCTAAGGAAAGTGTATCTATGTTTTTTATATATTTACAGTATGTTGTATTGTGCAATACCAATACATACAGATTAAAGGGAAAGGTTCCCCTTGCACATATGTGCTAGTCGTTCCCAACTCTAGGAGGCGGTGCTCATCTCCGTTTCAAAGCCGAAGAGCCAGTGCTGTCTGAAGACGTCTCCGTGGTCACGTGGCCAGCATGACTAAATGCCGAAAGCACACGGAACGCTGTTACCTTCCCACCAAAGGTGGTCCCTATTTTTCTACATGCATTTTTACATACTTTCGAACTGCTAGGTTGGCAGAAGCTGGGACAAGTAAAGGGAATTCATTCCGTTACACAGTGCTAGGGATTCGAACCGCTGAACTGCTGACTTTTCTGATGGACAAGCTCAGTGTTTTAACCACTGAGCCACCACGCCCCTTAATATACAGATTAGATCTGTTCATAATTTACTATTAATACGCATAGCATCCTGTTTACTAGCCTCAGAAGTCTTACAATCATATAGATGTAGGATTTGGTGTATCTCTCATTCACTGATTTCAACATGTATTTGAAAGTGGACTAGAAGTAAGAAAGCGGAAGGAGAGATTCCTTCCTCCATTTATTTTAGTTCGGATAGTAAGTACTCAAGATGATTTAAGAATATCTCAGCTAAAAAAGGTTTAGGGCTACTTCGCATCAGTATTCCTGTGTGATCTGAACTCAACCCCTGCTGATTTCACTGGCAACACTAAGTCACTGCCTTTTTTTGAATGTTTCTTTGTATTTCTCAGTCTAGTTCTGGACTTTCACAGTAGTCTCTCACTGAAATATTATTCAAATAGAACCCTGATTACATTAGCGAGATTATTCAAGGTCAGCTAGGTGCTACCTTTGTTAGAAAAATTTGTTGGAAAAATAGCATGAACTACATAAGAGGAAATTGTGCAAAGAATAATTTTAGATGGAATTCATCAGAACAAAATGACTTGATGAGGACAAGCTGAACTTCATGAAAATATTTTATTTATATATTTGAAATGAAACTAAAACAAAATATTCTCATGATGACCCCATAAGGTTCATCTTGTCCTATGTGTTATTTACATTGTCCTTTAGGTAACGCAGAAAATAAAAACAGTTTTAAGAATTCATTATGCCAATTAAAAAGCATTAACGTGGAAAGTAAAACACAAACTATTACAAAGCTTGGCTCGTCCTCCAGATATGTTGGCTAGAAATTCTGGAAGCTGTAGCTCTAATATTATCTGGAGGATCATAAGATGAGGTTAGCTGACCTTAAAGAATGAAATATTTCCTAGAGATGAATTCCAGACAATGAGGAAACTGCTAAAATTAAAGTATAAAAAGCTAATCTTTATGATATTGATTAGATCCATAATTTATGTATTTATCTACTTGCTAAATTTATTTGCTGCCCATATCACATCTCACCATGAGGCTATTCTGGGCAGCTTACAACAATAATACAAGGGAAAAAAAGATAAAACATGTAAACATAAGAAGAGCAAAGGAATGAAACAAAAATAAAACATGGAAATAACAATAGCAAATTGTTATATACCACTTTTCAGTGCTTTTACAGCCCTCTCTAAGTGGTTTACAGAGTCAGCCTATTGCCCCCAACAATTTGGGTCGTCATTTTACCAACCTTGGAAGGAGAGAAGGCTCAGTCAACCTTGAGCTGGTCAGAATCGAACTGGTGGCAGTTGGCAGAATTAGCCTGCAGTACTGCATTCTAACCACCTGCACCATCACAGCTCTTGTACAATAATATGAAATTAAAGAAGATGGATGGAACGAGAGCAGGAAACCCAAGTGAGGTCAGCTAATTAGCGTAGTCCAATAGCCACCTCTAGTGTGGAACTCCCCCATTTGGTTCCTAGGCCAACTAGGAGAGCCAGGTCTTCAGGCCCTTTGGAAGGATAGGAGGGTGGGGGCAAACCCTACTCGGAGGGGACAGGATGTTCCAATTCAGTTCAAACCTTTATTGTTAGAGTACAACATGTGTACAATGAGATTGGCTGAGCCTCCCTTCATGCACCTGCACCTCCAACACAATACAACTCATGGTGGAAGACAAAAAAAATAAATCCCTAGCCCAGTGAATCCTGCTAACAAACACCCAGTCCTATTGCACCATGTGAACTTATTTCACGTCGCGCCGGCCTCGCAAGCCAATCGTACTATGTTGGTGTAAGGTTATTTTTCATTCAGGAGTCTGACGGATAAAAACTGTTCTTCAGCCTGTTTGTGCGGCTGCCTATGCTTCTATATCTCCTTCCAGATGATAGGAGAATAAAGAAGGGCTGACCAGGGTATGAGTCGTCCCTGAGGATTTTCCTCACTCTCCTAAGGCAGCGACCCAGTGGTGGATTCCGGATCCCGTTGCAATTCGTACACTGCAACGGGGCCCAGCGTCCATCATGTGGACATGCGCAGCATGCGTGCAGTGTGCACATGCGTACTTACCGCCCGCAATGTTCCAGCTGCTCAGCGGAGTGTCACACAGGCACCGTACGCTCTGTGTGCATGCGCAAAAGCCCCGATCAGCTCAAATACCAGTAAGGAGTGCGGGCGAGCGGGTGGGCCCTCCGAAGCATTGTACCGGAATGGTACCTGGTGCTCCCAGCAGGCACCGGTACTCCTGTATCGGGGCGTACCAGTCATATCCCACCACTGCAGTGACCCCTAGTGATGTCATCTAGTGGGATCAAGGGACAGCCCACAATGTTTTGTGCTGTGCTGACCACCGTCTGTAATGCCTTTCTATCCATGGCTGTCAAGGCAGCACACCATACCGTAATGCAATGAGTGAGGACACTTTTCTATTGTGGACCAGTAAAAGGAGGTCATCAGTTGTTGTTCCAAGACTCTAAGGAAGTGGAGTCTCTGTTGGGTCTTTCTGGCCACCTGGGTCATGTTGATTTTCCAGGTGAGATCTTCGCTGAGATGGACTTTGAGGAATTTAAAGGAGGAAACTCTCTCCACACAGCCCCCCTCGATGTTAAGTGGGGCAGGTTCCTCTGCCTTCTTCCGGAAGTCCAACACCATCTCCTTTGTCTTGCTGATGTTTAGGTGCAGGTTGTTTTCTAAGCACCATGTGGATAGTTTTTGAACCTCCACCCTGTACGGTGCTACAGCTGATAAAGTTCATCTGAATCCTTCCTTGATTCATAGACCGATAATAAACTAAGAGTTTCTGAAAATGCTGGGCATTTAAAAGCAACAACGATCTTGCCCCACAGTTAACTAATCTCGCTTAGGAGCTGCCACATGGCTGTTATTAGGTACGCTGAGGAGAAAGATCTCATTTACCATCGACCTATTGAAATCAAATCATAATTAATTTATTTCAATAGATATATTTTAAGCAGGATATAAACACAATGTCTCAAAAGTGCTTCAGTGGTTCAGACCAGAGGTGGGTTCCTACCAGTTCGGCCCGGTTCGGCTTAGTAGGTAGTAACTCGGCTGGACACGTGCTCGAACCAGTTCTATCCTTGGGACTGCCATCTTGATTTTCTGCTCTGCACATGAACAGAAGAATCTTCACTGAAAAAAATGTATTTTTTCCCTTTTTAAATGTTTTGCATATGCACAGACCCTTTTTAGGTGCAAATGCGTACGAACAAAAATTTTGAGCGCCGAACCGGTAGTAATGCTGGCAGGAACCCACCCCTGGTTCAGACATTGAATTTGGCATGGAAATAATGGCATAATGTTATACACTGTAAATATATCCAACTCTAATATTAACAGTGATCACTTTTTAAAAAAGCAACGTTTTGACTCTCTTTTTTTTTTTATTCCCTAGATCAATTTGTTAAAGCGCTGCAAGATTACCAAGTGGTTGGCCCAGAAAGAGTTGATGGAGATGGACGTTTTCTCTCCTACCATTTACATCTCCATGCTTCAAACGTCAGAGAGAAAAGAGACTCCAGGAGAAGGGACAGTAAAGCATATTATAAAATTAGGCACAAAAACAAGGATCTCTTCTTCGACTTAACTCTTCACCGAGAGCTACTGTCCAATAATTATGTTCTGGAAAAGCGCTATGGCAACTATCATGGTGCTAAGATCACGCCAAGCGTAGCCACGTCATGTCACCTTCTTGGGACGGTCATGGATTCTGACTCCAGGAGTGGAAGAGCAGCGATCAGTACTTGCAATGGGCTAGTAAGTGACTGAGTTATTTGGAAATCTTTATCACCCTTTGTAATTGTAAAAGGAAGATAGTCTGAAACCAGCCCAACTTTAGAAACTATTCATAAAAAAGGAAACTGGTTTTAAAATTGACCAAAATAGTGTTATAGGAAGAATTACCTGGTACCAGGGGTGAAATGCTACCAGTTCAGACTGGTTTGCCTAAACTGGTAGTAAAAAAAAAAAAGATACCGGTTCGGGCAAACCGGTATTTCCGACTGTTGGCTGTGATGCATGATTTATATTAGCTAGAAAGCAGGATTTGCTGCTTTCTAGATAATCTAAATCGTATGGCACAGCGGATTCCCCCTCCCCCATTGCTGTTCACTTACCTTTGCAGCTACACTCACTAGCAATGGGGGAGCGGATTCCCCCTCCCCCATTGCTGTTCACTTACCTTTGCAGCTACACTCACTAGCTGGTTCCGCCCATGCACCCAGATATCATCACATCCGTTTTTTGATGCAAGGTCCTGTGCATGCGTGGAAGGTCCTGCGCCAGGGGTGGGTTTCAACCGGTTCGCGGCGGTCCCTGCGAACTGGTTGGTCGGCGAACCCGGAAGTAAGTAACTTCCGGGAACGGCGAAGGGCGCACCCGCCCGCCCGCGCTCCTTACCCGGTTTTGATGAGTTCTGCGTTTCCATGCATGTGCAGGACGCATACAGCGCCTGTGCGATCCTCCAGGAGCATCTGGAGCATTGCACAGATGCTAGTACGCATGCGTGCACCACACATGTGCACGAGGACGCCGCCGGCCCCGTTCCAATCCAACGGTTGGAACGGAGCGAGAAACCCACCCCTGTCCTGCGCATGTGTGGAGGTGGCGCGTGTGAGTGAAACGCACACCTGTGCTCACATTGCTACCGAACTTGCAGCAAAGTTAAGTTGATTTCACCCCTGCCTCGTACCTACAACTGGATCTTGTAGGAAAATTTTATCTTGAGGCTAGCTTAAATTATCTTAAGCCATAAGAATTGTGTCGGAATCTGAGCAATTGTGTGTACTTGATGGCTGTTGTTGTAGGATTGTTAGACAACAAGGATTGGGGGCTGGTTAGTCATATTTAGAATTCAGAGAACATCACTGCTTTCATAAAAACACTGAGGGAGATGAGTGATTTAGACATAGGAAGTAAAAACAAAATGAAATAATGAAATAAAGAATTGTTGTTATGGAAGGGCTTCTCAGTCACTATTAGAGAAGCCACATGGATTGAGATTATGAATATGTCACATCCAGGGGTGGGATTCAGTCAGTACAGATCGGTTTGTGAACCCGATGCAAATTTTGCAATTGGTTCGCCGAATCCATTGTTGGAAGGACTGGCTGGCTCCCCCCCCCCACATTATCCACATTAAGCTTCATGTACAGGTGTTCCTTGACTTACAAGAGTTCTTTTAGTGACTGTTTGAAGTTATAACTGCAGTGAAAAAATGTCTCATAATAGTTTTTCACCCTTATGACTGTTGCAGCCATCCCCATGGTCACGTGATCAAAAGTCAGATTTATTTTATTTCTTTGTTTTAGAAAATTTATATTGTTGCCTGCTTGCACATGGACACTCGAGGCAACCTATACAGATATAAACACCATATAATATTTTTATTAAAAATAATAATAAAAAGAAAAATAATGAAGTAACTAAAGAAATGAGTAAAGTAATAGCCCCACCATGGCGACAACACACAATCATATAAACTATTTAATGGGCTCCATCCTGCTCTGGGTTCCTCAAACCCTCTGGCAGTACTAGTTCTTCAGTGCAGGGGTGAAATTCAGCAGGTTCTGACAGGTTCTGGAGAACCGGTAGCTGAAATTTTGAGTAGTTTGGACAACCGGCAAATACCACCTCGAGCTGGCCCCAGAGTGGGGTGGGAACGGAGATTTTGCAGTATCCTTCCCCTGCCCCGCCCACCAAGCCATGCCACGCCCATCAAGCCACGCCCATAGAACTGGTAGTAATTTTTTTTTTAATTTCACCACTGCTTTAGTGCCTTTCAGAAGAGTGTTAGAGTGGGGGCCATTCTAATCTCTGGGGGAATGATGTTCCAGAGAGAGGGAGCCACCACAGAGAAGGCCCTTCTTTTGGTTCCCGCAGATATATCTCCCTAGGACAGTGTTTCTCAACCTTGGCAACTTGAAGATGTCTGGACTTCAACTCTCAGAATTCCCCAGCCAGCATTCGCTGGCTGGGGAATTCTGGGACTTGAAATCCAGACATCTTCAAGTTGCCAAGGTTGAGAAACACTGCCCTAGGAGATGGGACCCACAACATTCCTTGTCTCCCCAGATGCTTGGCAACTGCCTCATATTTATGATGGTTGCTGTGTCCTGGGGTCATGTGATCTTTTGAGATCTTCTGACAAGTAATTCCCATTGGGGGAAGGCAGATTCACTTACCAAACATGTTGCTAACTTAACAACTGCAGTGATTCACTTCATAACTGTGGCAAGAAAGTTTGTAAAACGAAGAAAAGGGAAATTATCTCACTTAGCAACATAACTTTTGGGCTCAGTTGTGGTCATAAATCAAGGGCTGCCTGTTTTTGTGTCAAATATAAAAATAGCTCTGTAAGAAGATTAGAGTGAAATTTCATACAGCCTGTCTTTAGGTGACCAATGAGATTTGACCAATGGGAAAATTTGAAAAATCGGTCATCAAAGGCCCAGCTGACCCATGCTTCCAGCTTGAGGCTCAAATGAGCTCTTAGATTTGATGCAATATAGCTTCTATAAAGTTATCTGGTTCTTTCTTTGTAGTGACTTAAGGTCATCCTACCATGTCTTATATTCCTTTTCTGTCCTTTCCTTTTCTACTTTTTGTTCTGCTACATAGTTGCTGATCCCTATTTTTGCAGCTTCTGGAGATGTTAATCCTTCAAGGTAGACAAGTTTAGGAAATAGGGGTTAGTTAAATGTAAAGGTAAAGGTTCCCCTCGCGCATATGTGCTCGTCGTTCTGACTCTAGGGGGCAGTGCTCATCTCCGTTTCAAAGCTGAAGAGCCAGAGCTGTCCGAAGATGTTTCCATGGTCATGTGGCCAGCATGACTAAATGCCAAAGGTGCATGGAACACTGTTACTTTCCCACCAAAGGTGGTTCCTATTTTTCCACTTGCATTTTTAAATGCTTTCGAACTGCTAGGTTGGCAGAAGCTGGGGCAAGTAACGGGAGCTCACCATTATGCGGAGCTAGGGATTCGAACCGCCAAACTGCAACCTTTCTGATCGACAAGCTCAGCGTCTTAGCCATCATGTCCCTCCACTGAGCCACCACAACCCTAGGGGTTACGAGGAGTCTTGAAATGTATTACAGTTTGGGGTTTCATAATAGATTATTGAAAGCCTGTCAATGCTACTCTTAAGCTTCAATAGATACCCAACACAATAAAGGTGGAATTGTGCTGAGTTTCTTTCCCACACTTTCTACTTTCCCAGGAGTCAATTCTCTTTTTCTGTAACCGCCGGGCATTCCCTTCCTCCTTCTGTGAGTCAAACCCACATTCTGTCACTGGGACCCATTCCAGCCTTAATTACTCAAAATCTATGATTTCTGTTCTTTTAAGACAGGAAATATGAAAAGTCACATAAGACCAATAGGCTTAACCTCAAATTCCCAAGAAAAAACAAAACAAAAGAAGAGCCATGCTTTGCTCAGTCATTAGACTTAGTCATATGCCCTCCTTGATCATCCGATGATGTCCTCATAGCCAAAATAAGGACCCAGATTGTTGGGGGCAATAGACTCACATTGTAAACCACACAGAGAGTGCTGTAAAACACTATGGGGTGGTATATAAATCTAAGTGTGATTGCTATTGTTATTGCCATCATCTCAGTCATTGTGGTTCTCAAGGAAGCTTCTGGCTCTACTATAAATTGCTATCCCTTCTCTGTCATCTCCAGATACTTGCAGCAAATGCAATAATCACTATAGGTATAGGCATTTGGAGGAAACCTTAACAATACCATGTGTATTATGATGTCTTTGTGAAATTGCACACTTCATGTCACTTGTGCATAACGCACGTGACGTCCTTTGTCTCCAGAGATGCCCAGGGTGAAAAGTTTGCAGTCCCAACATATCAGGGGTTGTCAGATTTGGGAAAATGTTCCCTATTTTAACATTGAATGTCAAGGGTCCTCTGGTGGCCTTGCATTTCTTTGACAGTTAGAGATACCTCTAGGCAATTGGGGTTTCTGTCACCATGGTAACCTGGTTTATACACTCTGAAAACTTGAGACACGTCTTTTTTTTTTGTTTCAAAAGTTTTTTTTTAACATACATATAATATAATCCAAAGTATACCATTACATTTGATATTATTGAATATTCAATAATATATCAATTCCTTTTGCCATCAAGCCTCGTCAAATTTTATTTGCTCTTCTGCTTTCCGTACACCATATATAGTCTATTATTTCATCTTCAACCCTTCTCCTCTCCCTCTCTCCTCCTCCTTAACTCATTTTTCCCTCTATCGTCTCTCTTCTCTACTTCCCCTTGCTCTCTCCCTCTCCTCTCTCCTCTTTCCACACCTTCCCTTTCTCCTTCTCTTTTCCTCCCTTCTGCTGTCTCCTCTCTCCTGTCTCCTCTCTCTTTTTCCCTCTCTTTATCTCCCTTCCAGTCTCTATTTTGCGTGGTGTATTTCCACCTTTTAGCAAACCCCATTCAATATCAGTGGCATTAATAATTATATTCCAAATAACTATTTTCCATATTACTGATTTTATATACCTTCTCCTTTTAAAGGTATAACTTTATACAAGTTCCATTTGTTTCTCCCCCGCCCCCCCCCAAACCCCTCTTTTTGGGATGAAGTGCGAGACGGATTCAAGTTTCCAGCTATCAAACTTGTCACGTCTTCTAGGGCAGGAAAAGAAAGACGGAATTTCTCTTGAATTTTCAAAACAAGGTATTTGGGTTGGCTCAAAGCCAGCCAGAATATCTGGAATTTGAGTTTTGGCCTAGTCCCTAATAAATAATAAAAAAAGAGACAGCTCTTAGTGAGTTGGCAAGCAGCTGCCGGCTGCCAAATTCCAGCCCAAAGTATGTTCTTGATCCTTAGCTCTTCCTTCTTTCCACAGATTAAACAAAGCCAATGTAAACATTTGGGAACATTTCCCCCCCTTTTGGCTTCCATCCCATTAAAGAGAAATGAAAAAGTTTTGCTTCCCGGCAGTTCTGTAAAATCTCCTGGAGCTGTGCTCAAAAAGCTTACATGAAAAGAGGGCCTGATACAGATGGAAACGTCGCCTGTCTTGTTAGCTCTGTACAGGTAAAAATAAAACTATCAAAGAGTTCGGCATCAAACATTGCCAAGAAAAGGGGTAAGGATCAAAGTGTAATAGCAAAGGCTGGAGCACTCCAGATGTGCTGGATTACCATTCCCACAATTTTCAAAATAGTTGGAGAAAACTGACATATGTTTTATTCTACACACACTGCATACGGAATCATTCGGCGCTTATTCCTGTCTCCTGTTTAGTAACAAGCCTCAGGGTTTTCAAAGGGATTCTGAAAACAACTGAAGTTTTTTTAAAATTTGCAACCCAAATTTTTAAGGGTACAATTATTATTTTGGTGGTGTTGTGATTGTGGTTGCTGTGTGGCATAGTGGCAGTAACCAGGAGACGGCAATGCTATTGCAGAGTAGTAGCTTGGCTCTGCCAAGGTATCAGCCCTGTTATAGCTTGCACCCTTGGCTTGCACCCTTCCCAAGTTGGCCACAGGAGGGTGAGCTGGCTTTGTACCAGAGAGAAAGAAAGACAAGTGGTTCTTCCTGCACAGTCAACCAAGGTCCCCTCCCTTCCTGAATCTGTCTTGCAAGCAGGTGCCAGAACAGGAAAGTTCAGAGCCATCAGATACCTGACTGCCTGCACAGAGCACCAGCTCGTCTCTCCACCAAAGTGGTACCTATCTATCTACTTGCATAACTGTTAAGTGGACAGAAGCTGAGAGGAGTGACAGGAGCTCACCCTGCCACACAGTGCTCAAACTGCTGGAGCTGAAAACATCTTCGGCATCAATAAGCCACTGAGCCACAGTGCCTCTAAAGTCGTGATGGTGAACCTATGGCATGTGTGCCATAGGTGGCACGCGGAGCCATTTATGAGGGAACGCGAGGTGTTGTCCTGTCAGCCCCAGTGCGCATGTGCGCGGTGGCCAACTGATTTTTGGCCTTGATTTTTGGCCATTTTTTGAAAAACCACCCAACACGCAAGCCAGAAGTTCGGGAACAGACTCCTGGTTGGCGCATTGGGCTGTTTCCCCCCCCCCCCCAAGGCTCCTAGAGAGCCTCTGGAGCCTGGGGCGGGTAAAAAACAGATCCACCGGAAGTCAGAAAATTGGCCTTTTCCAGCCTCCGGAGGGCCTCCAGGGGGGGGGGGGGAGTCAGTTTTCACCCTCCCCAGGCTCCAATAAACCCAGGCGCATATGCGCAGGGTAGAGGGTGTGTGTGTCATGAGTGCATGCACAGGGGGCATGGCATGGGGGGATTAAATTATGAGGGTGGGTACCCGAGTGTGCTTTTAGCGCCCAAGGCAAAAAAGGTTTACCATCACTGCTCTAAAGGGTACAGTGGCTTCCGTGCATGCTTCTTTGCACCTTTAATTTCTCTTTCTGTCCATAAGAAATCTACTGCTTCTTAGCCTTGCTATTTCTGCTGCTTATTTATTTATTTATTAGCCCAGATCCAATGTTGTTAATTCCAGATTATAAAATCTATTTGTAAAACTTCTGTAGTTAGGAAAACAATCTCTCTACGTGCTCACGGACACTCTCGCTATATTAACAAATTCCCCTCAGGTAGTCAAATAGACAATAGGACCTTTGTATTTTTCAAGAATTCAATTTGCTAATTAAAGAAATGCCCAGTTCTAATATTCCAGCAGTTCCCATGTTTCTGTCTCTGTTTTTCATGATAATAAATGACATTTAAGCAATGTTTTCCCTCCCTTCCCTGTACAGCAAGATCGAAGTGGTTTATATGGTATAGAAATGTTAATTTAGCCTTGAAGGAATAACCAGTAAGGGACTGTTTCCTAGGTAATCCTTGCTTTCTGAGCTAAATCTTTACTAGCATTTCCTACCCATTTTTGCATACTCAGTAGGCTTTGAAAAATTCTGTTGAGTGGGGAAGAGATATCAACCTGTTGGAGGAAATATCCATCTGGTTCAGTTCCAAGCCGGGAGAAAGATACTGGAAACATGGAAGCTGATTGGAAAGATGGTTTGAGGGTGAAGCAGAACCACATGTGGCTCTGGGCAGGTGACCACATGGAGTTGAGAGTGAGTTTTTTTAATATCTTCTCTTGGGCTTTGCACTTGAGCGTCCTGTTCCTGTGCAAGAACATGTATTCTATTGGTTGTTGTCAGACTCCCATGGGCTATGTAGGGGTTATGTAGGAGTCATAGCTGGCTCTAAAGGGAAAGTACAAATCCTAGGTGTTTGAGCTAAGTTTGGTT
Organism: Thamnophis sirtalis; assembly: GCF_051295495.1. Taxonomy (NCBI): domain Eukaryota; kingdom Metazoa; phylum Chordata; class Lepidosauria; order Squamata; family Natricidae; genus Thamnophis; species Thamnophis sirtalis. The sequence goes on along the minus strand of NW_028261385.1, from coordinate 20,153,962 downwards.
GAAGTTTCTGAGGGTGATGCAATGAAGGGGCGTTGGGCAATTCCTATTGTGGTTGAGGGCTAATCCTACCTTTGTTCAGGCCTTGCTGCAGGGAATTTCAAAATATCCTGCCTTGAATAGATTTCTGCCTGCAGTATTTGCTTTGCCTATGAATAGAGCTACTTGGCTTCTTTCAATAAGCTCTTTATCTCTTAAGTGCTGACATCTGCTGAGGGCTATTAAGAAAGGTGGGGGCTGCTTTCTCCCTCTAAAAACATGCTTCTCCATTTCTCATCCTGGGAACTACAATATTCTGCCTTTTAAAAATATTTCTCAAAATATTTCATTCTTCTAGGAGAGGGGTGGATGCTAACTTTCTACAAACCCGACAGACCTTTAGCCTTAAACTGCTTCTGAGATTTGAAGCTGTTGGAGGAAATATCCATCTGGTTCAGTTCCAACCTGGGAGAAAGACACTGAAAGCATGGAGGCTGGTTGGAATGATGGTTTATTGATGAAGCAGAACCACATGGATTCTGGGCATCTGACCACATGGAGTTGGGAGTGGGGGGGTATTTATACCTTCTCTTGGGCTTTGCACTTGAGCTTCCTGTTCCTGTGCAAGAACACGTATTCTATTTGCTGTTGAAGGGATCATAGCTGGCTCTGTACATTGTCTGAGCTTTCAGGTTTGGTTGAAGTTTGGACTCTGATGGAATGTCCTTTGGAGATTGTGCAATGTAATGAGCTCTATTGCTAGTGGGTTAATCCTGTTATGTCCTGGAGGGTCATGTCTTAATCCCATCATCCTGGAGCTGAAGGTCTTTTGTTTTGTAGCTAGGATGACCCAGGCTTTCTTAATTGACACAGATATCTGCTGGGGGCTATTAAGAAAGGTGGGGACTGTCTTTTTTTTGTCTCCAAGAGCATGTTTCCCCAGTCCTCTTTAAGGAAATAGAATATTCTGCCTTTTTACTGTTTCTCAAAATATTTCATTCTTCTAGGAGAGGGGTGGGTACTAACTTTCTACAAAAGCATGAGAATAACACCTAGCTTGCAATGAGACCAATTACTGTACAGACCTGGCTCAGATCAAAGCAAAACAATGCTGGCCCTTACATGGCGGTATTGCTTTGAAAGGCAATGAATCCTTTTGAACGTTTTCCATGGTCACAGATGGATAAACCATGGAAATTGACGAAGAGGCAAGGACAAAGGTCATATTCGCAATCTGTCCTTAGACTCTTTCAATCATGGGAATGAAAGATTCAACTCCCCTTTCCAACCAAGTACAAATCGAATATTGTGTTGTTGTTTTTTCTTCTACTTTTTTGGATCTGTGTCACAGAACTCTTTGCAACAACCCAACTTTTTTTTTTCTTGGAAACTACTTTCCCCAAGAGATGAGAGTTATTTTCCGAATGAACCACCCTTTCCTCTCCCTCCCTCCCTGAAAAGTTCAATCCCAGTTCACAGTGGTTATCTTCCCATTGTAATGTTCCCATCAGGTCTGTTTCTACTCTCAGCGAACAACTTGGGAGCTCTAATAGTGTGTAAGAAAAAAAAATTATGTGGCTGTGAGCTGTTTGTTGTGGCATGCTAGTGGCCTGAGTCCCCTCGGGGAATAGGGCGGCATACAAGTTTAATAAAATAAAATCAAAATCAAATCAAGCTTGCAGCAAATTTGGACAGTGAGGAGGTTGGGGAGGAACATGGGCCAGTCCTGGAGTCTGGGGAAAGCTCTGATAAGGGCTCTGTGTCAGAGGCAGAGAGGGGGGTTGAGCCGTATGCCAGTTATTAGCTGCCTTCAGAATCAGGCATCAGTGAGGCAGACAAACAGCTGGAGCCTGTTTCCAATGTGTGCATGTGCAGAGTTGCTAGATGAAGGGAACAGCTAAAGTGGACTTGGGAGTAAGTCTACAGGTGGAAGATGAATGGAAATAAAAGAGGAGCGAAAGGGGAGTGGAATATGCAGGAGACAATTAGTTTGCTTAATTGGTTCGTGACTCTCTGAGATTCCTTGCCACGTTTTGCAGATATCAGCCTGGCAGTTCTCCAAGTCAGATAAGGTCTTTGACTGTAAATCCTCCCTTGAAAGACTTTGCTGGGTGTGAATGAGCAGTATTCACAGTAAATCAATAAAAGGTTTTTTTGTCAGGGCAAGGAGTTTGCCTCATGCTCTTGGGAAGCCTCCGTCAGAACGCTGTTAGGATTTCCAATTGAAGGTGATGTGTTGGAAGTTGGGTGAGATCTCCACGAACACAGAACAAGGAGTTGTAATCGCAAGCAATTAGGATTCATCCTAGTGCAGGGCAAAACCATTTCAAGGCAAGGAATTGGAAGGCCAAGATCTTATTGCAACATGCTTGGTCGTGTGGCCTGTTTTCTCAGTGGAGGGGATCCTTGGTTCACTCCCCCATCCAACTTTGGAGAATCCACTGTAGCAGCATAGTGGCACAATTTGATTTAAAACAGGAGTCACCAACCTTTCGGACCTCAGGGACCACTAAATTCATAATTTTAAATCTCGCGGACCGTTAATATCTGCCTAATGACCAGCTGGGTGGGCATGGCTAGGTGGTCATGTGACTGGGTGGCCAACTCAATGTCACTCACATCAAGGGGCACCTCACCAGGCTCTACTCGCCCACCCACCCCAGCCACTCCTTGCCTGCCCGCTCGGGCTCCATAGGGCCCCAGCAGGAAGCAGTTGTTGAACTTAAGCAGCCACCATGAGAAAGAGTTGGCAAAACAGCTGGCTCAGTTCAAATTGGATCTGACCGAGAAGGAAGCTCAGCAGAAGCACCTCACTGAGGGCTACGAGCATAGGGGGAGAGTCTCTGCAGCAACACAAACATTCACCGCATATATCTGGCCCGGGGGCCATAGTTTGAGGACTACGTAGTTTGAGGACTGAAAATACCGCCAAAATCTTCTTGTAGACCACCAGTGGATCCATGGACCACCAGTTGGTGACCACTGATTTAAAAGACCTAATATAGGCTTGTTGTCTTGCTAGCATTAAGAGTTTGGATGGCAACTGAGTTTAGTCACTGCAGCAATCATAGAAATATGGGAAGTTGCTAGAAACCAATACTTTTATTGTTATGATGGAGATGTGTGTTTAAGACACAGCTCTGAAGGGGTGGACTGAAGCATTCAGTTACTATCTGGTCAAGGAACACTGTTGGTTGACCATTTTCTGTGCTCAAGTGAAGTGGTTCTAATGTTTCCAAGTTCCAATGAAGTGCTAAATGGACAGTGATTCTCTGTGCTAGACTTACAAAAACGTCTATGCTTGATATCCTGATGGCCAAATAAATATAATAATGGTCAAGCCAGTCCAGATCAGTCTTTAAAACAGACTGTGATTTAAATTAGAAGAAGGAAAAAAGGAAAAGTTGATCTGGGAGAATCCATCATAGATGCAATCGTGCTAGTTAATTCTGTCAGCTGCAGAGGGTTTTTTTTTGCTTGTTTCCAAAAACAATTCCAGTTTTTCCAAGAACACTTTCCTCGGGAGAATGGAATTCCTGGGTGTGATGGAAAAATCATTATCGCAACCTCTAGGTTTTAGAGAAATTTTATTAGATGAATTGATCTCATGCACTTCAAGCATTCTGTAAAGGCTTGCTGGCATATTCTTTTTGCTGATGTTTAGATACAAGTCAGTCAGTTCAATAACAAAGAAAATGAAAATATCATGAAGATGAACTTCAGGTTTTTAAGAGCCATGAAGTTCAACCAGTTCACAATTTCTATTCTTTATGACAGCATTGGAGTTCTACTGAGGACTTCATAATGAAAACTGATCTGGGACTTCATTAAAATTTATTATCGTGTTTGCAGGTTCACATTTGTGAACATACGGTTCATGTTTGCACCTGCTTATTTCTCCCAGGAATAGAGACAATTAACAACAGATGGTATTGTGGTATTACTATGTTACGTGAATTTATTTGAGAAGAACCAGAGAGTAAAAGAAAGTTTGGTTTGTTCACGTTTTGTTCTCTGGGTTATCCCTCTTCAAATAAACAAAGGTTCTTAGTTTCCATTACATGCTATATAAAACACGCTGGGATGTAACTAATGGTGCTTACCCACTGGGTAAGGAGTTTCTGGTTTTATTTGGTCACAGGAGGTTGTCCTTATGCGTGTTTGTCTTCAGCGTGGAACCTGAAATACCTACCAGTTTTCTATGGAGATTCTCAGTCATCCAGATCTCATGGTTGTCCCAAAGGTGCTTTTTCAAGAGGCAACTGGATTTTCTGGTTTTTCTGTGAAGACGTTTCGCTTCTCATCCAGAAAGCTTCTTCAGCTCTGAGTGTTGTATTACTTGTGCCTTCTTTATAAATTCCGTGACCTGTTCCAATACTTCTGTTGGTAGAAGTGATTTCAACTCTTGGAGTATGTGTTCCACTCTCTCTTTCAAAACCTCAATTGTGTAATCAATCTGTCATATTCTTTCACTAGCTGATAACCCGGCGTTGTCCGGGTATGTATTTATCCCAATCCTATATTAGAGGGAGCCTCCTTGTGGAGTACTGTGAAGCCGTTACCATGGCAACTCCACTGTGCTATACAGTAGAAGCCATTTTAAGGCACAACAGGCTGTATCTTAACAGAACTTGAATCCAAAATGCACACTATCACTGTCAAAAGTACTGTGACTTGACACTATACATATATTTCAGTCTTTTTCATTTCATTTTTCATATATATAAGATTGAGACGTTGGAGCTGTGCTTTCTGCAGGATGTTTTCTGCCCTGTGTCCCTTCACTGTTACGCACAGGTGCAGGCTGTTGGGGATGAGTCTGTGGTGTTTGCATCTCAAACTAAAGCGTAAAAAAATTGAGCAAAGCGGTATGTCATAGGGCAACAATTAATAGAACCAAGTTACTTCAAATTGGCTACATTACAGATTGCTGGAACCCCCTGACTTCATGGGAATGAATTTTGAGAAAGTTGTGTTTGCTTCAGAGCTGCGGCTGTTTCAGTACCACTCTTCGACTCTCAAGGACTTCTGTAAAATTCTGTTACAGTATTAAATGCCTCAAAATGTAGAGTAATCCTTGTGGAGTCTGTTTATTGACCTGGCCTCTCCACCGGTATTTATGTAACGCATGACAAAGATAAGAAACTTAGCAGATTGTCATGAAGCCAAATGTAGAAAAAAAATGAAAGAACCGTAGAGAATGTCATTTCCTGCCACACTTAGCACATCCAGCAAGTGCTGGATTTTAGCAATTTGTCAAACCAACCCAGCATGGCTCTTTCTAGCTGTGCTCTGATAGATCGCTGGAGGAAAGGTTGCCAAGATTTATTCTTTAACTAGAAAAATCAGAGCTTTGGGGCCGAGTTTTGTTTTTTTAATAGCAGCCCAGTTCTTACAGCTGAGTGTGATCCATGCACTCCTGTTGCTCCTGATTCATTACAAAATATGCAATAGTTCAGTGGTGGTTTCCGGCAGCCGCTACTGCTGGTTTGCTCAGGGATGTGCCGCGCGTGTGTACTTTGTGTGTGTGTGCTTCATGTGTGCGCGCACGCAGTACAATAGAAATTGCTCTGTGCATGTGCAGAAGCAAAAAAACAAGATGGCGGCACCTATGGCGCCACTTGGAGAACCGGTTCGGGGGCGTGGCAGGCCTGGCTTGCTGCCCGCTCCAGAGACCCAGGCCGCCAAGCTACTACCGGTTCGGCCGAACTGGTCGGAGTCCATCACTGCAATAGTTCATGTTAGAGAGTTGGTCTTGTTGCAGCAAAATTCCTCGGTAGAAGCTATAGCGTTGAGACATGAACTTATTCATGCTTTTTCTGCTGCTGATTCCTGAACATTTTGGGAAAACTCTTAAAAATCTAAAATGGGAATAGAGATAGGTCTTGACTTGCAACAATTCATTTGAGGGTGCAAATAAGAATCCAGAGAAGAGCACAAAGATATTTAGGGGACTGGAAGCTAAAACATATGAAGAATGGTTGCTGGAACTTGGTATGTCTAGTCTGATGAAAAGAAGGACTAGGGATGACATGATAGCAATATCTCAGGGGTTGCCACAAAGAAGAGGGGCTCAAATTATTTTCCAAAGTACCTGAGGCAGGGTTTTACTATCGGTTCGCAACTGGTGTTCAATGTAAATTGTTCTTTGTGCATCCACAGAACAATCTACAATGAACTGCGCATGCGCAGTCACTAAAAACCAAAATGATGACGGCCCAGTGGCAGTGAGGGAACTGATTCAGGGGCGTGGCAGTCCTGGGTCGCTACCAGTTCTACGACCCAGGCCTGAATTCCACTACCGGTTCAGCCGAACCGGGAGCCACCCACCTCTGACCTGAGGGCAATAGCAATAGGAAGAAGCAATAGATGGGAACTAATCAAGTAGAGAAGCAACCTAAAACTAAGGAGAAATTTCCTGACAGTTAGAACAATTAATCAGTGGAACAGCTTGCCTCCAGAAGTTGTGAATGTTCCAATACTGGAAGTCTTTAGGAAGATGTTGGATAGCCATTTGTCTGAAATGGTATAGAGTTTCCTGCCTAGGCAGGGGGTTGGATTAGAAGACCTCCAAGGTCCCTTCCAACTCTGTTATCCTATCCTATCTTATGACTGTTGAATGTTACAACAGCACTGAAAAAAGTGACCTATGACCATTTTTGCACACTTACAACTGTTACAGCATCCCCATGTGTCACATGATCAAAATTCAAATGCTTGGCAACTGACTCAGATTTATGACAGTTGCAGTGTCCCCGGGGTCATGCAATCACCTTTTGGGCTCCTCTGATGAACCACTTCAATGGGGAAGACGGATTCACGTCACAACCTTGTTATTAATTTAACATCTACAATGATTCACTTAACAGCTGTGGCAAGCAAATGGGGTAAAAATGGAGTAAAACTCCATTAACAAATGTCTCACTTAGCAACATAAACTTTGGGCTCAATTGTGGTTGTAGTCAAGGGCTGCCTGTATAATATATCTCTGGAGGTAAACAGCATTCACACATGCTCATGATCCACACTTTTCTGCAATAAATTTGGGCCCCTGGGGGGCGAGCAAATCTAGATTTGTCTGTTGCAATGTGTAGAATTTCTCTTGGTATTGAATAGCTGAGTGCAGGAATGGCTTCTACACAATATTGTTGAGAATCAAGCATGTAAATCAGTGGTGGGTTTCAGTTTTTTTTAGGACGTCTTCTGTAGGTGTGGCCTGCTTTGTGGGGGTGGCTTGCCAGCCATGTGGCCAGGTGGGAGTGGCTTGCCAGCCATGTGGCCAAGTGGGAGTGGCTTGGTAGTCATGTGACTGGGTGGGTGTGGCCAACTTGTAGAATGTGGTGAAACTCACTTAATAATGCTCTTGCTTAGCAACCAAAATGTTGGCTCAGAAACTCTGGCATTTGAAGCACGCAAGTCTTAAAGTGGTCAAGTTACAAGACCTTTGCACCCCTAACCCTTTAGAAAAAAAAACCCAAGGGTGTTCAAACTTGACAGCTTTAAGACTTGTGGACTTCAACTCCCAGAATTCCTCCTCCAGTCATGTTGGCTCAGGAACTCTGGCATTGAAGTGTGCAAGTCTTAAAGCTGTCAAGTTACAAGACCCTTGCACCCCTAACTCCTTAGAAAAAAAAACTCCAGGAGTGTTCAAACTTGACATCTTTAAGACTTGTGGACTTCAACTTCCAGAATTTTTCCTCTCACTCTTCATCTTGATGATGTTCGGATGGGTGGGGGGAGAGAGCTGGAACCGGTTCTAAACGACACAGTAGATTGGTGGAACCTCTTCTATAGAAGAGATTAGAACTGGCAGGAACCCACCCCTGATGTAAATTCAAAAAAACATTACATCACAGAATTAGCATTCAGATTTCTTTCCGTCAAGTATGAAGCACAGCTGTTTTGACAGTTTCTTCATACCTGACTGACAGCCCAAATATTTTCACAAAAAGTTGGGATTTAAACCTAACCTTGGGTCTAAAGCTATAATTATTTGCTTCCAACAATGTCAGCTCCACTTCAGTCCCCTTCCATTTTAATTTAGTGTTTTATTTATATGGTTAAGCTATTCACTACATCTGATAGGAAGTGAAACTTTTCTAAATCTCAAAAGCTGAAATATTTCCAAGGATTAATGGTCTGTAGAGGATTTCCAGATAAGACTTTAGGTATGGAATTGCTGTATGTCCTTTATTTGAGTATTTTGAGTATTTTGAGTATTTATTAATACTTATAGGCCGCCCTTTTCCCTGAGGGGACTCAGGGCGGCTTACATAAAATGAGGGGGGGGGGGTATACAGACAATAGACACAAACAATACATAGAAGTAAAATAGTAAGCAACATTCATTCATCATTCGGTTGGGGACAGTTATCTTTGTCCCCAGGCCTGACGGGCTAGCCAGGTCTTAAGGGCTGTGCGGAAGGTCTGGACGGTGGTGAGGGTACGAATCTCCACGGGGAGATCGTTCCAAAGGGTCGGAGCTACTACTGAAAAGGCTCTCCTCCGTGTAGTTGCCAGTCGGCACTGACTGGCAGATGGAACTCGGAGGAGGCCTAATCTATGTGATCTAATTGGTCGCAGGGAGGTAATTGGCAGGAGGCGGTCTCTCAAGTACGCAGACCCACTACCATGAAGGGCTTTATGGGTGACAAGTAGCACCTTGAAGCGCACCCGGAGATCAACAGGTAGCCAGCGCAGCTCGCGGAGGATAGGTGTTATGTGGGTGAACCGAGGTGCGCCCACAATCATTCGCGCGGCTGCGTTCTGGACTAGCTGAAGTCGCCGGATGCTCTTCAAGGGCAGCCCCATGTAGAGCACATTGCAGTATTCCAGCCTAGAGGTTATGGATTTTTTTATGAGACATCCACACCTTGTCATCTTACATTTGGAATTCATTAGTGTTTTCCTACTGCTTCATTTGATTTGTGTGATTTGTAGGGTGGGGGAGTAACAGAAAGAAAATTCATTATGGAAGGAAAGATAAAATACCTGCATTAACGCCTTTGTGTCAATGCATTGTGCGTAATGTTTGAGTTCCTGAACACATTTAATTGCAATGTCTATGGAGATTCCCAGTCATCCAGGTCGTGGTTGTCCCAAAGGTGCTTTTTTCCAAGAGGCACCTGGACTTTCTGGTTCTTCTTTGAAGATGTTTCGCTTCTCATCCAAGAAACTCCTTCAGCTCAGAGCTCAGAGCTGAAGAATCTTCTTGGATGAGAAGCGAAATGTCTTCAAAGAAAAACCAGAAAGTCCAGCTGCCTCTTGAAAAAAAGCACTTTTGGGATTTAATTTACCTGTATCAGATCACTTCTTAATAGCTGGGCTGAAATGTTATGCTCAATAGATTGGATTGGATTGGATTTATTACATTTATATGCCGCCCTTTTCCCCGAAGGGGACTTAGGACGGCTCACAATTCAGTCAGGGAAAGGGGTACAGACAGGGGATAAAAAGACAAACATAACAGTACACAATTTAAAACACACAACAACCATACCATTCGAGGAGGGGGGCAGAAGCTCTTTAGCCCCAGGCCTGTCGGAACAGCCAGGTTTTAAGGGCTTTGCGGAAGGCCTGGAGGGTGGTGAGGGTTCGAATCTCCACGGGGAGTTTGTTCCAGAGGGTTGGAGCAGCCACAGAGAAGGCTCTCTGAGCCAAGGTGGCGCAGTGGTTAAGTGCAGCACTGCAGGCTGACTGCTAGATCAGCAGTTCAGCGGTTCAAATCTCACCGGCTCAGGGTTGACTCAGCCTTCCATCCTTCCGAGGTGGGTAAAATGAGGACCCGGATTGTTGTTGGGGGCAATATGCTGACTCTCTGTAAACCGCTTAGAGAGGCCTGAAAGGCCTATGAAGCGGTATATAAAAATCTGCTATTGCTATAAAAAATCTGCTATTGCTCTCCTCCGGGTAGTCGCCAGTCGACACTGGCCGGCAGATGGAATTCGGAGGAGGCCTAATCTGTGGGATCTAATCGGTCTAGTGGAGGTAATTGGCAGCAGGCGGTCTCTCAAGTGCCCAGGTCCAATACCATGAAGGGCTTTATAAGTGACGACTAGCGCCTTGAAGCGTATCCGAAGACCAATAGGCAGCCAGTGCAGCTCGCAGAGGATAGGTGTTACTAAGTAGTCTGGTCTTTTGCCTTTGTCAGAAATATGAATCCAGCTTCTTGCTTTTTGCAAAGCATATTGATGGCTTAATTATCTAAATTAAATTATTGTGGCTTCTGAACAGGTCTTGATGTGTGAGCCCAGCTAAGAGTCTTTGTTATCTTCTTTCTTTAAGCAATGCCTTTCTGAAGTTTTTCTTTTGTAAACGTGGGCACTCTGGATCTATTTGAGAATAAGCTGTAAGAAGCAGGCTTAACCCTGCAGTTAATATTGGAGTATGAGAAGTATGGAAGTAATTTATTAATAATTTAGTATATGATTCATTTTACTGCCAAGGGGAGGAATGACCCAGATTTGACCGACTTTAGTTAATAAAATAATATGGTATTTTTATATTCTTGTAAGCCACCTTGAGTTGCCATGTGCAAATTTCCTAAATAAATAAATAAAATAAACATTTGTTCTTCCACTTCAGTCAAATACTATACACTAGTATACACTATATACTATACAAATACTATACTATACACCTCATTTATGGTTTTGGGTCTCTGAACCTAATCTGTGTAATTTAGTCTCATACACCCACCAGATATGTTGGACTTCAACCAGATTGGGAAAAGCTGATAGATCAAATGCTCAACTAAAGTTTGTGGACCTGATGCAGCCCAGAGTTGCTTCAAGAGTGAGATGGGCAGCATATAAATATAATAAACAAACAAACAAATAAGTAAATAAATAAAAAAGTAAGTAAGTAAGTAGGAATGGTTCCTCTTTATCTTACTGGCAAGTTTTGTATAAGACCTATGATCAGCCATGTGAAAATACCTATAAAATTTATAGGGGACCTCCTCATAAAACAATAGCCAAAATAATAGCAATAGCACTTAGACATATACTGCTTTACAGTGCTTTTGCAGCCCTCTCTAAGTGGTTTACAGAGTCAGCATATTGCCCCCAATAATTTGGGTCCTCATTTTACCCACCTCAAAAGGATGGAAGGCTGAGTCAACCTTGAGTCTTGTGAGATTTGAACTGCCAAATTGCCTATACTGGCAGTCAGCAAGAAGTAGCCTGCAGCACTGCATTCTAACCACTTCACCACCATGGCTCATAATGCTTCCTTTTTGAAGGACCATGGACCAACAACAGAGAGAGCATAATTTTTTTTCCCTGGCAAATGAAGCATTTAACACATATATCAGTGGGAAAGCAACAGGGTCTGAAAGTAGGCCCTTGCTAAGGAGAGGAATCTGTTTATAACCATCATGTCTCATGTTTTTCACAGCTGTTTTGTGCAGATCAAGGGAAATGGCATTGTTAGCCAGTGTGTGTAAGATGTCAAGCATCACACTAGAAATGAGGCATTTAGAGACCTGGATGAAAAGATCCACCTGTCACAGAATTGTTTGTTAGAAACATGTATAATTAAAAATGACAAATAAGAAGAATACAGTTTTTGCTTCCGATCAGTGTTTTTCAACCTTGGCAACTTTAAGACATGTGGACTCCAATCAGCATGCAAGCTGGGGGATTCTGAGAGTTGAAGTTCACATGTCTTAAACCTGTCAAGTTTGGAAATCATTGCTCTGAATACTAAAACAACACAGGATACGTTTCTGAATTTTATAACATTAGCAATTGCATTCTGCATTGTATCACCAAGTGATTTGTCAACATAGTTCTTCATACAAATGGTCCAAGATGTTCAGTTAGGAAAAATGTTGCACAGCCCCTGTCCTTTTCTTAATTTTCTTTCAAAATTAAAGTATAATCCCATTAATTTCAGTATAGCTCTTTTGCAGAGGTAGTACTCATCCGGTTCAGACCAATTCACCCAAACTGGTAGCGGAAATCGCTTGTGGGCCTGTCCATCCATCCTGGCTCTATGTCGTCCTATTTAGGGATGTTTTTTGAGCAAAGCGCATGCGTGGACACATGCGCAGATGGGGTGAGTGCATGCACATTTGCAAATCGGTTGGGAAGGTAAGGGAAAACCACTCCTGCTCTGTTGGCTTTGTGACTACCACCAAAACCTTTCCTGAGGTATCTATGGAGATCCTCAGTCATCCAGCTTCTTCTTCTTTTTAAGTGTTTTTATTCAGCATTTTCCAAACATTAAAATCACAATTACACTTTTACAGCTTTCTGTTATCGGTATTTCTTTTTTCTAATTTCGGGTTTTCCATTTTACAACCTGTTGTCTTCTACATATTCCTCTTTGTTTCATACTTTCTCATGTTTACAATATATACGTGTACATACAATATTTCCATCTCTATTGCTTTCTAAGTATATACCTCAGTCATCTAGCTTCTTGGATGAGAAGCGAAACATCTTCAAAGAAAAACCAGAAAGTCCAGTTGCCTCTTGAAAAAGCACCTTTTGGGACTTTCCTGAGGTACTAATTCTTTTGTTTTCCTGAAGCAGTGCGATTAGGCTGAATGTGGAGAAAATAAAGAACAGCATAGACACTCCGTAAACATTCAAACAATAGATTCAAATTAGCTTTTATTCATAAATTAAAATGGAATGTAAACAGGTTCCCTTAAGATTTCAGTGTCTCTCTGGGCTGTCAATCACTGCCTTTCTTGGAACTAAACACCTGTCATTCTGACAGATGAAATTTCCTAGCCTGGGATGGCAAGCTTCCATCAAACTATCTACACCTCCCAAATTCTTCTCATTTCCTCTTTGTGATTACAGGAAAATAAATTAAAAGGGACAGGGGCTACTTTAACCTGTTTTGAATGAATGTTACAACACTCAATTATCATCATAAGCACTAACTTGGTGTATTCAGGAAGAGAAACAAATAAGTCAAATTAATTCAGAATTAGACTCCTTCGCAATGGAGAAGTCTCATTCCACTCAGAACTCTTCTTTTCTGTTTCTTTCTTAGTTTTCCTTGTATATAAAGGTAATCCTCATTTAGTCATTGCTTCATTTAGTGACCATTCGCAGCTATGATGGTGATGAAAAAGTAACTTTATGACCAGTCTCCATATTTATGAGTTTTGCAGGTCCGTAAAATGAAGGAAAGCTGAAGGAAGGTCAGAAGCACAGTGGCAGTTCCATTTAGTGATTGCTTCGCTTAATAACAGAATTTCTGATCCCAATTATGATCACTAAACCAGGACTACACTGGCTTGTTCAGATGAAAATCATGTTTCACAATGTTTTCCCTCCTTTGAGTCATAAATACATGCAATACACAAATACCTTTAATGTATTCAGTTTTCTAACTCTGAGATGATAAGTATACAATCAGTCACCTGTCCAAATATTGTCACATTTTGTCCAGAATCATTAATTACATGAATTTGCAAGCCTTTCTGTTTTGCAAAGAATTTGTGAGTGTGATAGGAATTAAGGGCCAATCATTTTGAACCATGTTTAATCCTGCCTGTAGCTCTGGGTCAAAAGCAATAATATGGGGTATATCTTGAAAGAACTGATTGATCATAAACATTGAGATCATGCAAGATACCGTATTTTTTGGAAAAAGATGCACATTTTCAAAAGAGGGTGAAAATCTGGGTGTGTCTTATACACTAAATACAGCATTTTTGGCCTCCTGAAACCCTGCCTGCTTTGCAAAAATGGCCGTGCATAGCCTTTAGGAGGCTTCCAGAGTGCTCTTGGGGGCTGGGGAGGACAAAAAGGAGCAAAAAAAGGGGCATTTTTTGCTCATTTTTGCCCCCCCCCAGCCCCCAGGAGCACTCTATAAGCCTCCTAAGGGCTATGCATGCCTTTTTTCTGACAAAAAAGGGCCTGTTTTCGTGAAAAACGGGCTGTTTTTGGGAAGTCTGCAGAGTGCAAAAACTTTTTAAAAAAATTTGCCTCTTCAAAATCTTGGTGCGTCTTATACTCTAGTGCGTCTTATACTCCAAGAAATACGGTACATCACACCAGTTAAAAACCAGGATCCACGAACACCGCTGGCAGTCAAACACCACGGTCTGAAATCCTTAATTTCTACCCACACCGACACCAAAGAGTGCCAGTTCGATTGGAGCAACACAAAAATGTGCATTCCTGTTTGCAAACTGATAGCGAAGGTAAGTTGATTTCACCTGGTGAGAACCAGTCATAAGTCACTTTTTTAAAGTGCTGTCATAACTTCAAATGTTCACCAAACAAATGGTTGTAAGTCAAAGACTACCTGTAGTTTTGAACACCATCTTTTTGAAACCTTGCTCGCAGACAGATTGCGTCTTTTCAGAAAAGCATATTAACCCAGCTCTGCAGTCTGCATTTAAACCAAACCTGGCCATTCACATGCAGGAGCCCACTAACTGCATTCATGCTGTATTTAACAGAGTAGAATAACAGAGTTGGAAAGGACCTTGGAGATCTTCTAGTCCAACCCCTTGCTCAGGCAGGAAACCCTATACCATTTCAGACAAATGGTTATCTAATCTCTTCTTAAAAACTTCCAGTGTTGGAGCATTGACAACTTCTGGAGATAAGTTGTTCCACTGATTAATTGTTCTAACTGTCAGGAAATTTCTCCTTAGTTCTAGGTTGCTTCTCTCCTTGATTAGTTTCCATCCATTGCTTCTTGTCCTGCCCTCAGGTGCTTTGGAGAGTAGCTTGACTCCCTCCTCTCTGTGGCAATCCCTGATTCATATAATGTATGAAAATTCCTCTGGTCTTTGCAATTTGAAGAAATATTGAATCCCCCACCCCTGGGAACTATACAACATGGTTAACAGAAGAGGCTTCGTGGTCTCCATGAGTAATATCAGAGGGAATTATTTCAGCTCTGTTGTCTGTTTTTGTACCATCTTATAAGAAGTGAGCTGCAAATCATAGCCAGAAGTTATACAACATAGCATGCTTAAGAGCCTGAGAAGAGAACAGCTTGTATATAATAAAAACATTATCTTAAATTGTTCCCTTTGCAAGTATAATCACAGGCTGATTTTTCTGTTTGGGTTTTGGATCCTCTCCACTTCATCAGACACTTTTGTTTTAATGATACAGAACTGCTGTACTACAGAATAGCTAATTTACATAATTTACATTTTTTTGGTCGTGTGTTCTGTTGCTTTTTCTAATAGTTTATTAGTGTTGTCAGCTTTTTTAAAAATTCTACCCTATTAAATTGAGAACATAGAATAAGAAAGCACATAACAATCTTTTTATATGCTATCTGGAGCATAAGAACACAGCTATTTATGAGAATTAGTACTGCAGAAAAAAAGAGGAGGAGGAGGAGGAAGAGGAGGAGAAAAAGGTGGAGGAGAAGGAGAAGAGGAGAAGGAAGAAATGAAGAGGAGGAGGGGGAGGAGGAGAAGAGGAGGAGGAGGAGGAGGAGAATAGGGGGAGGAGGAGGAAAAGAAGAAGAGGAGGAGGAAGAAGAAATAATCAGTTCTCTTTTCTGTCCACCTTCCCCCCTCCCATATGTCTTACACATTGCAGCTGAGACTAAGTGAAGTGATCAAGAGCCTTAAAATGTCTACTTCAGCCCCGATGATTATCATTAAGTTGTGCTCCATACAAAGAGCCATCATTTCTATTGGGAAATAAGTTCTTTGGTTTTGGATTGTTTTCTCTGAAACAAAGTCAGAAAATGCTGCTAACTTTGCCCAGGACAGGATGGGCTGTCACATGAAATCCTGTGGGACCTTCTATCAGAAGGATGTGTCTCTGAAAATAGCCTGTACTTCTCCTGCCTTCGAGAATGTCCACCTATAGAAATGACCTTAGCTTTATGTGCACTGCCTGAAAATCCCAATGGATTATACTGCAGCCCTGAGAATATAAAACCCAAAATGCAGTGCAGTTCTGCGTAGAATAAACAAGGCTATTAGCCTTGTTGGCTGAAAATGTATGTAAATGGTTGGGAGCTTCTAGCTCACCTGGGGAAGGATTTGAGGGGGTATTTTGTAGAACATCAAGTCTCTGATACTTGATAAGTAGAGCTCAGCTGGAATGGAGCCCACCACATTAATATATTTAACAAATCCACTGTTATTGTAGAATTGTAAGGTTAATTCAGTGACACTACATAAAAGAAAACTATGCATACCTATGATTAAATGTACCTAGGTGTTGATGATTCATTTATCTGGCTGGGCAGACTTCAAAAGCAGGAAAATATGTATTATATTAAACATGTATGATCAATCTTGGTTTTGCAAGCTCTATAATCATCACTTCTAAGCTGCTGAAGGTCCCTCAAGACTTGATTATGCCAGTAGGCCAGGAGACTCAAGGACATGATTAACTAGTGAAGCGCGTCGATTACTATAAACATCCAATTTATTCATTTTTCTCCTTTTAGCCTTTTTAATAATTTTTAAAAAACGTTTTAAATATTTGTTAAAGATGATGATTTTGGATATTTGTTGTTTTAGTTGTGCTGTATGCTGCTCAGAGTAACCTGACCAACTCACTTAACAACGCTCTTGCTTGGACTTCAATTCCCAGAATTCCTCCTCCAGTCATGTTGGCTCAGAAACTCTGGCATTGAAGCACGCAAGTGTTAAAGCTGTCAAGTTACAAGACCCTTGCACCCCTAACCCTTTAGAAAAAAAAACTCACAGGTGTTCAAACTTGACAGCTTTAAGACTTGTGGACTTCAACTCCCAGAATTCCTCCTCCAGTCATGTTGGCTCAGGAACTCTGGCATTGAAGTGTACAAGTCTTAAAGCTATTACCCTTGCATCCCTAACCCTTTAGAAAAAGAACCCAGGGGAGTTCAAACTTGACAGCTTTAAGACTTGTGGATTTCAACTCCCAGAATTCCTTCTCTCGCTCTTCATCTTGATGATGTGCGGACAGGCGGGGGGAGGGAGCTGGAACCGGTTCTAAACGGCACGGTAGATTTGTGGAACCTCTTCTATAGAAGAGGTTAGAACTGGCAGGAACCCACCCCTGTGAAAGTGAGAACAATTAATCAGTGGAATGACTTGCTTCCAGAAGTTGTGGGTGCTCCATTACGGGAGGCTTTCAAGAAGAGATTGGATAACCATTTGTCTGAAATGGTAGAAGGTGGGTCTCCTGCTTGTGCAAAGGATTGGAGTAGAAGACCTCCAAGTCAGGGGTGAAATCCACTACCTTTGCAGTTCGGTACCAATGGGAGTGCACATGAACGCTTCACTTGCACGTGCCACCTCTACGCATGCACAGGACCTCTAGCGCATGCTCAGAATGTCAAAAACAGAAGTCATGATGTCTGGGTGGGTGGGCGGATCCTGCCACCGAGCATCTGCAAAGGTAAGCGAACAGCAAGGGGGGGTATCTGCTGTGCCACACAATTTAGATTAGCTAGAAAGCAGGAAATCCTCCCTTTGAACTAATATAAATCGTGCATCACAGCTGATCGTTGGAAAAAAACGGTTCGCCTGAACCAGTTTCATTTTTTTTACTACCAGTTCATGTGAACCCGTAGTATTTTTACCACTGGTTCAGGCGAACTGTTCCAAACTGGTAGCATTTCACCCCTGTTCCTTTTCCAACTCAGTTATTCTAAAGCTCAAATTTAAATAAATAAATCCCAAACTTCAAAATGAATCTTAAATCAAGGACCCATGTCCTAGATGGATGTACTATCAAGTAATTATTTTATTAGAAATTTTGTTGTTTCTCAGAGTGACATAGAAAACATTTTTTCCTCCAGGACTGTGGCAGAAAAACAGCCATAAAAAATACCATTCAAATGAATGACTCAAACCTACAGTCGAGTCATAAATAAATTCTACGTATGTGGTATTGATTTCCACATACTAACCGTTCCTCTGATGATAACATTTTAATTGATTATAATTTGCGGCCAGAGTTATTCAAGCAAGCTATCTGATAGGAATGATAACAAAATTGCTACTTTCTTTTCCTTTTTCCTTCATGGAGCTGTTGAGCCTTTAAGCTAGAACTGGGGAAAATATTCTCTTATGGAATTTTCTGAACTTCTGACAATGAAATATTCAGAATGGCCCCTTTCTGAGGTTGGAGTAGATCCATAATTACAGAGTGTTCTCTCATGGTATGTTCCAGACTCACAACCCTTCAAATATGCCTGTTTCAAGGTCAGAACAGCCTGTTTAGGCTCAGAACAGTTGCATGTAAATAGTTCAATCCAAAACCCAGTTAACTGTCAGCATTTCATCAACTTTGGCTGATGTTAAAAAGTTAAGGAAATCAAATCAGGCTAGTATTTGAAAGGGGGACCATCAAAATTTTCTTGGTTTGTAGACAAGATATAGAAGTTTTTTAAAAAATGTCCTAGAAGACAATGGGAAACCACTTTCATGCTTCATAGGCATCAGAGGTGGTATTCAGCAGGTTCTGACCAGTTCGGGAGAACTGATATTTTGAGTAGTTTGGAGAACTGGTAAATACCACCTCTGACTGGCCCTGCCCCCATCTATTCTTTGCCTCCCGAGTCCCAGCTGATCTGGAGGAAATGGGGATTTTGCAGTAACCTTCCCCTAGAGTGGGGAGGGAATGGAGATTTTACAGTATCCTTCCCCAAGCCACGGCCACCAAAGCACACCCACAGAACCGGTAGTAAAAAAAAAAAAAAAGAATCCTACCAATGATAGGCATGTCCATAAAATCATCAGGAATCAAATTTTGTTTGGGAGAATTTTTTTAAAAAAATTATAGTCTCATGTAATAGGTAGAAAGACAAGTGGTGGAGCTTTCATCATCAATGGATCTCCATACTGAATATGGAATGCCACTTACTAACTAAAACTGCTATGGATTCCATCTGAAGGAGGAATTGCAACACAGTGGAGAAGAAATGAGCTTTAGCGGTTGAAATGAAGGGCCCTTGGTACTCTCTGGGCTTTGTTACAATGATGGTGGGGTACTTAGTTTACAAGAAAGAGGTTCACCAAACAAGAAATCGGGTTAAGGTCTACAAAGATCTGGTTTGCCAGTTTGGGAAGCTAGGCAAGTCCTTGTCAGGATGCTTGGGGTTATTTCTAAGGTTAGACAATGTGGTCCTTTCAGGAAGGCATCAGAGATTAGGAAATCCATTGTTAAAGAGGATGAAATGTTGAGATCATCAATTCATTCAGGATGGAAGTCTCTTAAATTGCAATTGCCTTTATTAGGGCTGCTCCTGGATTATATTGTGAGATGATGCGGAATATTATATTCTTTGGTCGATGGCCTTTATCTGGGCAGGGCAGGTCCATTTGGGTTTCATATAACGAAACAAAGATATAGACTTATGCTACATTTTTATTATCTTATAAATTACCGCTGTTTCTACAGAGCAAACTGTTTGGCATTTGCCACATCCTTTTTCAAATCCATTCCTCATTCACGACTCTTATGAATTTCCCAGGAAATTGTAGTTCTGCTGTGTGAGTCAGTAGCTTATCAGTCATGGCATAATTCATAGTGACATTCTCATTCTATGTTGTCTCCCTTATTCCTGCTAGTTAACTAGATGTGCACTGTGTCACAAATGTCATTAAAAAAAAAATAAAGCTTAGACATAATGCAACTTTATAGTTGTGCATACACAAAATCATTATTGTGCAATAAAATAGATTGACCAGAACTATCTGCAAAACTAATCCCTGTTAGTCTGCATTGCTTCTTTTTCAATTATACTACACAACCCATGATCCATTGGGTCATCTGCTCAGAGACATTTCCTTACCTGAATGAGAAACAGAATGAACATAGATGGGTAAACAAGCAATGGGAATATGGGCAACTTCTGATTTCCTGCCAGCTTCCCCACTGACTTTGTGGCAGGGATCTTAGAAATTATTCCTCCTGTACTTTGGCTGACCTGTGGGACTGCTTGCAATTTGCTGAGGGAAAGAAGAACAATGGGAGCTATGGATCACAAGGAAAACTGCAGTCGTGCACCCCATCCTAGATTTCATCAAGAACCCCACCCTTTAGGGAGAACAACAACAATAATAAAAATAAAAATGCAATACCTGGAGATGCACGAATTGAAGATAAACAGCAAGAAAAAATCACAAAGTACCGGGACTTGCAAATTGAAGTTGAGCGACTGTGGAAAAAGAAATCGTGTGTTGTCCCGATTATAATTGGAGCCCTTGGAACAATACCTAAAGGGCTACCTCACTATTTGGAAATTTTAAATTTATCAGACTTGAACATTCTGATTCTACAAAAAACCACCCTACTTGGAACACAAATCTTTTCCAGCTGTGTCACAGAGGATTTCAACTCTCCTCTTGTCGGCAATGATGAAAATGTGAAAATGTAAAAAGAAAAAGGCAAGAGCTGCTGAAGCCAGGCTGGGATAGTTGCTGCTAGAGTCACCATGTGGATGACTCTGCTTAACTGTTTAAAAAAAGCCTGTAAAAAAGTGCCCTCTGCAGGAGGCGAGAGAACCACGTGCCTCCTTTGCATAAGGAATTTTTCGCCTTTTAACCCTTGCTTAACTCTGCTCAAGTGATCATAAAGATAGAGTAAAGGAGGCACGTGGTTCTCTCGCTTCCTCCTGCAGTTAAGCACTGAGCAGAGTCATCCACTGTGACTCTGGCAGCAACTACCACGGCCTTTTTCCTTCTAATTTTTCTTTTCTTTTCAGGATGACAGTGGTGAGGCCCTGCCTCCCCTGCCTCCCCTGACTGCACGTCCCTGGTTGGAGGTCACCACAACATGAGGAACTGTATTAAAGGGTCGCGGCATTGGGAAGGTTGAGACCCACTGTTCTAGACTGAAACTGAAACATGAATAATTGAAACCAAGCTGGTCTTCAGAGGTCAAACCACAACAAATTCACTCCTTCAATACCCAAGAAAAGTGAAGATGTTATTTTTCTTTCATTATTTTCAGTGTCTCAGAAAACTTTGGCACAGTGCAAATAAGTGCTGTACTTCTTAAGTTTATCTTTCATTTTAAAAAATCTCCAAGAAAAAGAGCAATCTTTTTTTTTTTAAATAGTTTTTATTAAACATTTTCAAATTTAAAAAGAACAAAAAACAAATAGAAAACAGATTAAAAATACAAACAACATACAGTAACAATATAATATATTTTTACAGCTTTCCGTATCAGTGTGTATATTCTGCTTTTGTAGCTTTTTGCCTTCTCATAGTTTTTAACAATTCTAATGGTAATGTAATAATTATATTATCATGTAATAGTTATAGTTATAGTTTATTAATCATGTATGCCGCCCACTCCCGGAGGACTCCGGGAGGCTTACAATACAAAGGGGAAGGGAATAAATAAGACAAACAACAGTTTAAAATACACACAACATTCATAGTTACCGTGGGGCTGGATACTTCAACAGCCCCTGGCTTGCCGGAGCAGCCAGGACTTAGTGGCTTTACGGAAGGCCTGGAGGGTCGTAAGGGTCCGGATCTCCACGGGGAGCTCGTTCCAGAGGGCCGGAGCTGCAACAGAAAAGACTCTCCCCCGGGGGGGTCGCCAGCCGACATTGGCTGGCAGATGGAATCCGGAGAAGGCCTAGTCTGTGCGATCGAATCAATCTTTGGGAGGTAATTGGCAGGAGGCGGTCTCTCAGGTACCCAGGTCCGATGCCATGAAGGGCTATATAAGTAACGACTAACACCTTGAAGCGTGTCCTGAGACCAATGGGCAACCAGTACAGCTCGCGGAGGATAGGTGTAACGTGGGTGTACCTAGGTGCACCCACAATCGCTCGCGCGGCTGTGTTCTGGACTAACTGAAGTCTTTGGACACTCTTCAAGGGCAGCCCCATGTAATAGTATAGCATAGTGCATATAATCAAATTTTACATATATACATTTCCCTTCACAATATAATCAATAGTTTTCAAAACCTTTATTTCTTGTTTTGGCTTCTATTCTCTAGCCACTGGTACAGCCTACTCCAAATTTTATAATAGTCTGATCTAGCAATCTTATTTTCAGCACAGGTAAATTTATTTCTGAGTAAAATATGTATATTTACAGTGTAGGAAGAAATGTCCTTCTGGGTTGAGTTCCAAGTGGGGAAAAAGACACTGGATTCGTGGAAGTTGCTTGGAAAGATGGTTTTAACGGTGGACAGGATCCCATGCCTTGAAGATGTTGTGTGAAGAAAAAAAGGGGAGATATGCTGATAATGCCTGAGTTTTATACCCTCTCTGGGCTTTTGAATTTGAACTTGTATTCTGATTGGTTGTCAGATTCCCATGGGGCCATGCAGGGGAAACTCTGTAGGCTGTCCTGAGTCCCAGACTTGGTTGAGCCTTGCTGGGTGATGTAATCTTCCCAGATGCCATGTGGTGAGATGGGTCGAGGGCTAATCCTACCTTTGTTGGATCTTGGGCAAGGGCATTTGCCTATGAATAGGCCTAGCTATCTCTTAAGTGCGGACATCTGCTGTGGGCTATTGAGGATGGTGGGGCCTATTAAGAGTGAGTCTGTTTCCTGCCTAAAAACATGTTTCTCCATTTCTCATCCAGGGAAATATAATATTCTGCCTTTTTAATATTTCCCAGGATATTTCATTTTTCTAGGAGAGGGGTGGGTGCTAACTTCCTACAACAGGAATTGCAACCGGAAAGAAAATTCCTCAGGGCCGACTCCATTGAACTTCAACAGAAAGAGACTGTAAGAAGCAATTAAAGGGGATTTCAGTGCAGAAAGTTTGGAAGTTCTGAAGGTAGTGTTTTAACCGTCATGAATATATTGCTGATGTTGGCTTGGTCTTTCTACAGTTGTGAAAGTATGAGGTAATCGAGAAACATAACTTCCTTATTTCTGCTTCAAAGTACCTTGTAAGCCTTTGACATTCATCATAAGGGCCTGAAAAGTGTTGAAGAACATACAGTGCTTTCTTATAATAGGATCTTGCATCTTATGTTGTACCTAATTACGATTTGACGTTCCAATACTGCCCTGGGAGGGAAGGATATGGTGTGCTGTCTACCACAGAAATGAAATCCTTCTTCGGTTAAGGATTTGTTGCCTTTCCATTAAAAATACATAATTTCTTCTTGACGGGTGCGAGGAAATAAGAACGACACAAGGAGTTAAACCAGAGCAGTTTCTTTATTGTTACTCGCCTTTAGACAAGAATCTTGCCAGACTAAAGTACAAATCTGCATAAACATCAGCTACATACCGAAAGTCCTCGACCTATGACTACAACTGAGCCCAACATTTTTGTTGCTAAGTCGAGACATTTGTTAAGTGAGTTTTGCCCCATTTTGCGATCTTTCTTGCCATGGTTGTTAAGTGAATCCCTGCAGTTGTGAAGTTAGTAAAATGGCGTCCCATTGATTTTGTTTGTCAGAAGGTTGCAAAAGGGGATCACATGACCCCAAGACACTGCAGCCGTCATAAAAATCATTCAATTGCTAAGCATCCAAATTTTGATTGTGTGACCATGGAGATGCTGCAACATCGTAAGTGTGCAAAACAGCCATAAGTCACTTTTTGCAGTGCTGTTATAACTTTGAATGGTCACTAAGTGAACTGTTGTAAGTCAAGGACTACTTGTTCTTTGTGAAATGTTAGGGAGGGTCCAGCTTGGGTTTTTTCCTACATACCAAAGACTCCATACTGATCTGTCTCTCTGCTCCCCTTTGGAAGGGCCCCCACCAGTGGTGGGATATGACCGGTACGCCCCGGTACGGGCGTACCAGTGCCTGCCGGAAGCACCAGGTACCATTCTGATGCTCCGGAGGGCTCCCCACGGCCGCTCTCTTTACCGCTATTTGAGCTGATTGGAGTTTTCGTACACGGAGCGTACAGAGCCTGCACAACGCTCCCCCCAGCAGCTGGAGCATTGCAGGCAGTAAGTATGCATGCATGCGCTGCACGCATTCACATGGTGGACGTCGGGCCCCGTTGCATCGTACCAATTGCAACAGGATCCAAAACCCACCATTGGCCCTCTCCTGCGACTGTGGATTAAATTCCACCACAGCTCTGTTTAAAATGGCGTAATCATTAATCACCCTCTGAATTTACAATATAAGTAAATACATGTGACTGACTGCAGGGAGAGCAGAGGTGGGTTTCTACCAGTTTGCACCTATTCGGTAGAACCGGTTCGTCAAATCTACCAAACCGGTTAGAAGAGGTTCCACCAGTGGACCCGGAAAGCAGGCCACACCTACAGAAGAGGTTTCAAATTTTTTTGAAACCCACCACTGGTCCTTGGATATGATTATTCTACACTATCATGCTCATATTTATAAAACTCAGTGCCTCTGTGAAAGGTAAGGATGACTACTGCGTTTGTGGTGCAATCAGAACATTGCGTGTGCTGAAGTTGTTTTAACGCAAACCAAAGATGCCTTTTAAAAAACAAGTTTACATCATATTTTTATGCATGCCAGTGCTGTGAGTGAGGTAATTTAAGGTGGTTCTGACAAGTGTCGTCAGTATCTTCATATCCGGTCACACGGGCAGCAAGCCACTCCCATCTGGTCACATTGGCAGCAAGCCACTCCCACAAAGGAGGCCACACCCACAGAGTAGGTTCGAACAATTTTTGAAACCCACCACTGAGGGAGAGGAAATTAAAATATGAATGAATGAATGATCGAATGGATGGATGAGTCAACCAACCAATCAATACTTTAGCTCCTAAGAAGTAAATAAGGGAACATGGGAAGAAATGAGGAAAAACAAAGAGGGGGAAAGATAATAAAATAAGCACACAAAGCAGGCAAGAAGATGAAAACGTTTCTAGAGAAAGCAAATCAAGGAAAAACTCAATCCAACCCTTTTTAACCTTTGTGAGATCAGGTAAATTTCTCTAAATACTGTCATCCATCTAGGCCAGAGGTCTCCAACCTTGGCAATTTAAGACTTAGGGAACTTCAACTTCCAGAATTTCCCAGCCAGCCATGCTGGCTAAGGAATGCTGGGAGTTAAAGTCCACAAGTCTTAAAGTTGCCAAGATAGGAGACTCCTGATCTAGGCAACGGTTTGTATTAAAACAGGGTTAAGTATTTATTTTATTAAATTCATACAGCCACTCAATTCGCCAGAGCCATTCTGGGCTTAAATTTGGTGAAATGTCTTTTATGAATATATGCTGTTAATTTTGTCATTAGTGCGTATTCTCCATGTTTAACTTCCCTGTATCATTGGTGATGTCTCTCTTTCTCAGTATGTGTGGCTGCGAATATGTATTTTAATAAATTATGATATTTCCAGTTGATGAGTCCTGGAATTATGCTTAGTAAAAAACAAGCAAACCACTAGTTTCATTTCAAATTTGATTTGTAAAATTTCCTGAATGATGCAGTTTATTTCTCTCAAATACTTTTGAAGGGTTTTTTTTTAACATGCACCACATATGGTAAAATGTTGCTTGTGTTCTAAAGCATTTCAGCGTTTATTACTACGTGATTTATCTGTCTATATTACACAGCAAGCTATTAGTTCTGGCTAACAGAATGGATTCAGTCCCAAAACAGTAGAACATAAATATTGGAAAGAGCTGACCCAGCTATTAGGCTTCATAGATATTATGGCACAGGGACCCCTCCAAAAAGAACCAACATTTAAATGGAAATACTATAAGACAAGTTTGATGAATATGTGGAATCTTGAAAATGTGAGAAAAATAATATATATGAGAAATAATGCAGAAGAAAAACAATGTCCAAGAATTTCATTGCTGGCTTTTAAAAAAATGCTTTTTATGCTGAAGATAATTATAGTAGGAAAAGTCAGATATGCAGATGTGGTTCATTCACATCCAATGAATAGAGATTAAGGTAGTGGTGGGATTCAATTTTTTTTTACTACCGGCTCTGGAGGCGTGGCTTTGTGGGCATGGCATGGCTTTGTGGGTGTGGCAGGGGAAGGTTACTGAAAAATCTCCCTTCCCTTTCCACCTCACTAACCTGCTTTTCAGCTCCCTTCTCCTGTCCAGAAGATCAGCTGGGAGTCTGGGAGGCAGGGGGCGGGGCCAGCCTATTTGCTGGTTCTCCAAACTACTCAAAATTTCCGCTGTCGGTTCTCCAGAACTTGGCTGAATACCATCTCTGGATTAAGGACATAGCAAGATTAATTTGGTGAAGGCCAGAACATACTATATACCTATAAATTACTAGAACATTAAAAAATGTGGGCGGCATTCTAAGAAAAATTACAGAATTGACAATACATATACAGAATCAAGCCCGACTGTAGGGACATACTGTATATATAAAATCTGTTACTCAGAAATGACACAGAAACACAGCAAATAAAAATGTATGATAAAATGGATGCAAAATTTCAAGGAAATGTTCACAGTAAAAAACTAGGAAGAATTACTTGTAGAATAACATGGACTGATAAAGTCACAATATGTTTCTTGCTGAATTATTAATTTTGTCCAGCTGGTGACCAGACCAAAAGGGCCATCTTGTATTTTAAAATTTCAGAAGGATGATTTGCTGGAACAATAGCTATAGATACATGCTGTGGCAATGCAGAAGAACCATTGGTATTCCAAGGAGTTTAGGGACACATTTTGATTTCTACTTCATATTAAAAAAAAAGTTTGTAAAGTTAAAGCTCGTTCTGAGATAACCGGATTGCTTTTCCCTCTTGCTTTCTAAAGCAAGGTGAAGGGGAGAGAATAATTGTTGGAAGAAATGTCCACCTGGGTTCAGTTCCAAGTGTGGGGGGGGGAGAAGACACTGGAAACATGGTGGCTGTTTGGAAAGATGGTTTTAATGGTGGACAGCAGAGGTGAGTTGCTACCAGTTCCAGTGGTGGGTTCTGGGCAGTACGGCCTGGTATGGCCATAACGGTAGTAGCCTGGAGCAGCTGCCACCATACCAGTACAGTGGCTCGTTTGGCCCACCTGCCTGCCCACGTTCCATAGCTGTGTATAACGCGACTGGCCAATTGTGCATGTGTGCATAGCATGCGGCGCCTGCGTGACCTCCACTGAGCAGTTGGGTATTGCAGGGCGTTGGCGTGCCTGACTAGGACGTCTGGCTCTGTGCGCAGCATACCAGTTGTGATGGGATCTGGAACCCAACACTGACCGGTTCGCACTCGTTTGGACGAACCGGTAGTGATATTTTGGCCTGGGTCGCAGAACCGTCAGCAACCCAGGCTGGCCATGCCCCCAAACCAGTTCCCCGGTCTCTGCAGCAAGGTTTTTATTAGTTTTTAATGATCCTTGCACATGCACAGAACAATTTACATTGAACTGCACATGTGTGAGAAATGTATGGCTGGCACGTGCTTAGCGAAGCGAACTGGCAGCAATGCTGGCAGCAACCCACCTGGTGGATAGGATCACATGGTTTGAGGTCCTGGGCACAAAGGGAAGAGATGCTGAGAGTGCCCGGGTTTTATGCCCTCTCTGGGCTTTTGAATTGGAGCTTGTATTCTGATTGGTTGTCAGACTCCCATGGGGCCATGCAGGAGTAACTTTGTAGGTTGTCTGTGTCCCAGGCTTGGTTGAGCCTTGCTGAGCGATGATGTAATGAAGGGATTTTGGGCAATTCCTCCTATGGCTCTGCCTGAAGGAGATAGATCTTTGTTATGTAGACTAGACTGACCCAGGCCTTTATGGTCCATTGACAAAGGTGGCTTTTAAAAAAATACTTTTTATGTTGAAGATAATATAATAGGAAAAGTCAGATATGCAGATGTGGTTCATTCACATCCAATGAATAGAGATTACGGCAGTGGTGGAATTCAATTCAACCTAATCATTGCCCTGACACTTGGCCAAACAATTTAATATATAAACTAAACCACGTTTTCCTATTTGCAGATGGGGGCACAGCATTAAAAGAGCAACGTTGTACAGATGCAATATATTTAATGCATCTGATTGCAGTTGTTCCTCATTTGGTTTAATAAGACAACACATTTTATCTTCTTCCCAGATGTTAACTGTAACAAGGACAAACGTGTTAAGCATTATTTAAATATCTGAGAATCAAAAGTCACAATCCAGAGCAGAAGCTAGGAAATTGTATGACAAGTGTGATGTTTGCTATGGTTTTCAGATTTGTCGCATTTTCCTGTTTGGAAAGATAGGTAAGATTAATATTATAGTCGTAATTTAAAGATATTTGAACATTGATGGGGGAAGACAAAAATAAATAGAAGAAAAAGACCATATCCAAAAATGATTTATTTGGACTCGAAGTTCAAATGGTTTGGAAAAAAAGATCAGCACATTGCTATCATTGTGAATTGTTACAAGTTGATAAACCTTACAAAAACTGTCTGTAGAGATTCTCAGTCATCCAGGTCATGGTTGTCCCAAAGTTGCTTTTTTCAGGTGGCAACTGGACTTTTTTGTTTTTTCTTTTGAAGATGTTTCATTTCTCACATTTTAGCTATCCAATTTGGGATGAACACCCTTTGAATAGTGTGGGAGTAGGAATGGATTTCCAGAGGGAAAATTGCAGACTACGGTAATTAGGAGCACTACTCAGGTGACCCTGAGGACACAAATAAGCTTCCAAGGGCTTCAACGACCCCACTAAAAGGATGCAGATTACCAGCTGTCTGCAAGGAAAATAAATCCTTCCATTCCCCACTATCCTGTCAGAGCTGAAGAAGCTTCTTGTATAAGAAGCAAAACGTTTTCAAAAGAAAAAACAAGAAAGTCCAGTTGCCTCCTGAAAAAGCCCCTTTGGGACATACAAAAGCTGGGTCACAAATTATTGTGTTCTATGCATAAGACCTTGCAAACTCTTTTTGGAAAAAAAAAGTAAAATTACTCACTGACTATAGAGAGAAATTAGAGAATTAGAGAAATTGCAATGAATGTGTCAGCGTTCCAAGTATCATGCAGAATTAAATCAGAGTCCAAGGCAAAATGATCCTTAAAGTTCCAATTTAATAAGTCAGACATCTTAGCACATCTGTGGAATCCCAATTCTGGAAATTATCTAGGATTCCCACCCAGTTGAAAGTTCATGATCTTGTCCCCACACCCACAAATCCATCACATGGTCCAATCTTCTTCCTCCACGCTGGCATCTCCACCCAGCTGGTTCCAGTCAGGTGCAGAGGTTCGGAGACAAAAGATGACCTTGGGCTTCTAGAAAAGAATGACAACAAAACATTCCACAATTCTACTCCTTTCTATTCTCCCCTCCCAACTACTACACTAATGAAACAGCATAATGAAATAAGGGAGAGTGTGGCAGGCCAAAGATACTAAAAGGGCTATAACTGCAGGCCTGACAGAATGGTTGTAAGTCAAGGGTTACAAATTTCCCCAAATATTGTGGAAGTATAGCTTCGAGGATCTGTAGATTGAGTAGGTGTTCTGGCTTCATTGGCAGGGGTGAAATGCTACCGGTTCAGGCCAGTTCACCCGAACCGATAGTAAAAATGCTATTGGTTTGCCTGAACTGGTAGTAAAAAAAATGCTTTAAAAAGTTTTTTTTTAAAGTTCTGACGATTGTGCAGCACAGCTGATTGTCGCACAGATAATTGTCAGAACTTTTTTTAAAAAAACCTTTTAAAGCATTTTCAGGAGAACCAGTAGTTAAAAAATGCTTTAAAAAAGTTAAAAAAAAAGTTGGCCACGCCCACCCTGTCACATGATTCCCCCACCAAGCCCCGTCCACCAAGACCCGCCCACCAAGCCATGCCCACAGAACCAGTAGGGAAAATTTTTGAATTTCAGCACTGCTTCATGGTGTTGTTGAATACAGAGAACAAAGTCAGGCAAGATTGAAATGATGGCAGTGAAGAGTTTTGGAACAGAATTGAAAATAGTCATGACAGCTAGTTGCCAATTTTCATTTATGGTAGACCATGCATATGATGCTGTTATTAGGAAGGATAATAGCATTTGTAACAAAAACTTTAATTCAGGCAGTCAAATTGATATAGTCCATTCATAATCTCTGATTATTTGAAGTGGCCTGTGTTTCTCTGATATTCTTTTCTTAAGGGAAATTATATTAAATCCTCCAGTCAATAAAAGTAGAGGAATTTCCTGAACAGCCAGAAATAGGAATATGTAAATAGGAATAATATGTGTACATTATCAAAGGGAATTTTTATTTCTTTTTGCAAATGTCTAATGAAATTCATGACATGTCAAATCACCAACACATGGTTATCACTGGAAATGTTTATTTTATTATCTTACATAGGAAAAATTTCCCATTGTGTTTAAGCTTATCCCTCAAATGCTGGAAAGTAAACTATTATTTTTCTATTGATCCTGCAGGCATTCTGTTCTACACATTGCATGGATTAATCAATTGCAGGCTATATTTTCCACTTGCTTGCACATCAAATATAATCAGGATAACATAAAAATACAGATTTCTCATCAGAAGCTTTTCAAAGTAGACAAAAGAACCATCCTCTTAAAAAATGCAAATTACCTAAATCTTTTTACATGAGATATCATGTAAAGTAGGGCTATTTCTGAATGCAACTTTTTATTATTATTATAAATGTGCTTTAGAACATAATCCTTTGAGCAATTCAAGGATTTTTTTAAATCTTGTTTTAAAAAAAAGCAAATAGGAGTTCAGGATAATCAGATTTATTTTGCAAGTTGAGACATGATGTAGTTAAATCACAGCTGTTTTTCCTGGGCTGGGTCCCAGATTATCTGGTAATCATTTGTGAAGTCTGACTCCATACATCATGTTGGGTGGCAAATGTGCCAAGGATGGCTTTATTTCTAGGAAAACTCCCAAGAGCAACAGTTTAAGGAACATTGGGGCCAATCGTCACTAAAATTAAACATTTTAAAAGTTCTGTTGATTGCAGAAGAAGAGTTTCTTCAGCACCGGGACTTGAAAATGACTTGATGGGTTCTGCTATTTGCCACTATAATTATTTGTTATTTTAACCTAACATTTAAAGTGATGTCCAGAGATTTTTTAAAAAACCTCGAAATGCCCTTTATTTAGGTTTACCCACAAATGGCCCCCAGTGAAATCAAGTTTAACATTTCTGCTTTAAATGAATGGTTGATCTGAGGATTATTTGTAGCAGGGGTCTCCAACCTTGGCAGTTTTAAGACTTTTAAGCAAAGCTGGCTGAGGAACTCTGGGTGTTGAAGTCCACAAGTCTTAAGTTGTCAAGGTTGGAAACCTTGATCTGTAGCTTTGACCCATGAACTTTCTTCCTGAGGCAAAGTTTTGTTCAGTTGATTGGCACAGACCTTTAATTCTGTGACAGTGTACGTCAGTGATTATACTGGAGAAAGATGGTACATTCATTTCTGAGCAATATTCTGTACCCACTCAGTTTTCCCCCCTCAAACCAGCCAGTCTGTTTTATCCAACAGGTTCCTAAAAATGGCACAGTTCAACGGGAATATTAACCAAGTCATAAATACTACATAGAGGGACGTGGGGGCTCAGTGGCTAAGACCCTGAGCTTGTTGATCAGAAAGGTGAGCGGTTCGGTGGTTCGAATCCCTAGTGCCGCATAACAGAGTAAGCTCCGGTTACTTGTCTCAGCTTCTGCCAACCTAGAAGTTCGAAAGCATGTAAAAATGCAAGTAGAAAAATAAGAACCACCTTTGCTGGGAAAGTAACAGCGGTCCATGTACCTTCGGCGTTTAGTCATGGCAGCGATATCTCCACAGAGATGTCTTTGGATAGCGCTGGGTCTTCGGCTTTGAAACGGAAATCAGCACTGCCCCTTAGAGTCAGGAATGACTGGCACATATGTGGAAGGGGAACTTTTACCTTAAATACTTCATGCAATAGCAATAGCAGTAGACTTATATACCGCTTCATAGGGCTTTCAGCCCTCTCTAAGCGGTTTACAGAGAGTCAGCATATTGCCCCCAACAATCTGGGTCCTCATTTTACCCACCTCGGAAGGATGGAAGGCTGAGTCAACCCTGAGCCGGTGAGATTTGAACCGCTGAACTGCTGATCTAGCAGTAGCCTGCAGTGCTGCATTTAACCACTGCGCCACCTCGGCTCATGCATTTTGGTTGTTTCTTACAAGTCTAGCAGTGAATTCTGGAAAAGAATTCTATGAACCCATCATCTTATAAACCTTTGTGAGAAGACAAATCTCATTACTGGGGAGGAAAAAAAAGTGAAAAAAATTATCTTCCAAACATCAGGGGGAGGAGGGAAAAAAGATGCTAAACTGCTGTAGATAACAAAACCTGCCTATGGTGATTTTTTTTTTTTGTTTTGTTAGAAAATACTGAGCGAAGACTAGATACAAAGCAGAAACAGATTCTTGTTAAAGAGAGAGGAAAGTTTTCAATGCCTTTATACAGATGGCGGTATCTTTGAAGGAGATCAGTGTTGTTTTCTTTCTAAAGTTGTTAGAGCTTCACTCAAACAACTTTACTTAGAACTTCACTTTCAGCAACTTCAAGAGAGTCACTTTCGGGGGGAAGAGACAGCTGCTGCAGAATCTAATAATCGAGGGAACAATGTATACAACCACAAGGTCTGAATCTTGTGTGTCTGTCTTCCTCCCCTACACATTGCTTGACCTTGGATGTAGTGGGCACATCACCTGGTGCTTTGATAAAAAGTCTTGTCTGATTTCAATTTCTTTGCATCTGGCCTTGCCAGTTTCTAAAGCTTTGGATTTTTGAGCTGATTGAAACAGGGTGTTGTTGTTTTTTTGGGGGGGGGGCAATTGTGCAAACATGGTTCTGTATGATTTTGAACAATCTGCAGATTGATGAGTGAGCTTGCTGAAAGTCATCTCAGATAGTTTTATTATCTAACTAGCCGATAACCTGATGTTGCCCGGGTTTTTATTTATAGCATAACTATAAATAATGTCTGGACCAAACATAATTTCTAATGTTGGATCTTCCGCCTTACCAGAGGGAGCCCCCTTGTGGAGTACTGTGAAGCTGTTACCATGGTAACTCCACTGCGCTGTACAGTAGACACTATTTTACTGCAGTACAGTAGAATCCATTTAAAGGCACAACAGGCTGCATCCTAACAGAACACACACTCCAAGAGGCGTTAGGGGTGTCTTATCCTCAAACTATTTTTCTCCAGAGAGTAAGTCATCTGTGTACCAAGTTTCGTTGAAATTGCTCAAGGTGTTCCAGAGTTATGCTGGAAAACTGGCTCTAAACGGCATGGTAGATTTGTGGAACCTCTTCTATAGAAGAGATTAGAACTGGCAGGAACCCACCCCTGAGTCACACGCACATACGCGGGGGCAGGTTGTGGGGTGTGTGTGTGCACATTGCATTATTCGGCTTTCGGCAAGTGACGACAAAAAGGTTAGCCATCACTGCTCTATGAAAACTCACCACGGCTGACTTGTTCTGGCCTACTCACCTCGGTCATCTTAGCAGGACAATTTGCTGTGGAACAATACACTGAGGGACAATTCAACACAGCATAATTCAAGAGAAGGGTAAGTGAATTGAAGCAGGCAACGTGATTCCATGCTCTGCTTCACCCCAGCCTTGAGGACTTCTAATTTAAGAAGGTTCAAACCTTAAGCAACACAAGGCTGCTGTAATTCACTTGTTCTTCATTTGTTAAGAGGTCCTTGTTGCTCTCTGAGATTGCTTGTTTTCTTGCAGATGTTTCATTACCCTTAACTAGGTAACATCATCAGTGCTAGTTCAATGATGATGATGATGATGATGATGATGATGATGATGATGATGATGATAAGATGATGTTACCTAGTTAAGGGTAATGAAGCTATGAATTGTTCCATTCTACCCAACTTCTGCCACAGTCAATTTCCACTTCTGGAAGCAGATTTAGCTTGATTGAAAATTATCATATTTTTTTTACTGCTTTCTATTTTTTTTAAAAACACAGTCCTTGAGTATTTAATCCTCTGCAGGAGATATAAAAGTACAGTTTGCATTGCTTAAAACATTTTGGAGGAGATATGGAGGTCAAATAATATTTAATTTTAAAATGGAAAAACCTACATTTCATGTTGGCTCGAGAAAGGGAACGAGGAAATAGAATTGCACAGGCCATAAGTTTTCAATCTCCGCTTCTTGAGTTGAACCCTAATCATCTAATTAATACATCTGGTTAATAAAAGTATGAAACAAGATGGTGGACCACTTAATCAATATGAAGGTAGCCCTAGATTCGCAACCACAATTGGAACTAGAATTTCCATTATTAGCAAGGCAGTTGTTAAGGGAGTCATACCCTATTTCACAACCTTTTTGCTGTGGTTGTTAACTGAATCACTGCAGTGGTTAAGGGAATCATGCGGTCATTAAGGGAATCCGAGTTTCCCCGTTGACTTTGCTTGCTAGAAGCCAGCTATGAATGGGACGCTGCAACTTTCGTAAATACATGCTGTTTGCCCGATACCTGAATTTTAATCAAGTGACTTGGGGGATTCAGCAATGGTCATAAGTGCAAGGACCATTCATAAGTCAGTTTTTAATGCCGTTGTAATTTTGTATGGTTGCTAAACGAGTGGTTCTAACTCAAGGGCTTATACATAGCTGCACCTTCGATCCAACAAAACTCTTCTTCTATGCTTATCTTGCCAACCTCTTTCTCCACTTTCTCTGTCTCTGAGTAGCAAATTTCTAACTCAAGCGTAATTTGCACAGCTCCTCTGCTCATGCATTTCTCTCCTGTAAGCTGCTCCCTGGGAGTGACGGTTTTTTGTGCTATGGTTAAGTAAGCAGTGACAGCTTGTAGACTGAACTTGTGACTGATGAATCAGACAACTCGCTTCCCTTGAGCATATGTGGGCTCAGCAAGAATCAGGCTGATGAAAAGGCAGAAAAAGACAGAATCAGAATCAGAATAGAGCTGGGAGGGACCTGGGAGGGACCTTGGAGGTCTTCTAGTCCAGTCCCTTGCTCAAGCAGGAAACCCTAAACCCATGGTGGTTAACCTTTTTCTTCTTGTGTGCTGAAAGCGTGTGTGCCCACACCCATAATGCAATGCGCGTGTGACCTCCCGTGCGCCCTGCCCCCCTGTGCATGCATGTGCAACCCCCCCCCCCCCAGTGCTCCCTCATACCTCTGTGTGTGACCTCTCCCCGCACCCCATTTTGGGCCTAGCAGACCTCCCTCAAGCCTCCTGGAATCAGAAACAGGCCACGGAGGGGTTGCGCTGTATTCCACCCCCCCCCGGTGACCCATTTTTGCCCTAGCAGGTCTCCCTGAAGCCTCCTGGGACCAAAAATGGCATGTAGAGGTGTGTGCTGCCCCCTGAATTCCCCCCACCCCACATGCATCTCCCCCCTATGTGGCAAAGACCCCAAAATCACCTCGCTGACGGGAGGTACGCATGCATGCACAGTGCCGCTGAGCTGGGGCAACGGCTCACGTGTCCGCAGAGAGGGCTCCACAGGTGGCATGCTGTAGGCATTGCCATAGATTCACCATCACAGTCCTATACATTTCAGACAAGTGATTGTCCAGTCCCTTCTTAAACATCTGCGGGGATGAAGGACCCACAACTTCTGAAGGCAAACTCTTCCACTAGTTAATTGTTCTAACTGTCAGGATTTTTTTTCTTAATTGTAGATTGCTTCTCTCCTTGGTATGTATCCACCTATTGCTTCTTGTCCTGCCTTCTGGTGCTTCGGAAAATAAGTTGACTTCCTCCTCTTTGTGACAGCCTCTCAAATACTGGGATACTGCTGTCATGTGTCCCCCCCCCCCCCGGTCCTTCTTTTCTCCAGACTAGTCAATCCCAAATCCTGCATCCTTGTATCACCAACAGATTCTGTTCAAGATGCTAATCTCAACCTTTTCAGTATGTTTTAGTAAGGTTTTAGTACGATGCATGTTTTTATTTATAGGCAGTCCTCGACGTCCGACCACAATCAGGACTCGAATTTCCATTGTTAAGCAAGGAGCTTAAATGAGTCATGCCCGATTTTGCAACTTTTTGCCATGGTTGTTAAGCGAATCACTGCAGTTGTTAAGTGGACCATAGGATTGTTAAGTGAATCCCGCTTTTCCCCCATTGACTTTGCTCGTCAGTCACCACAAATGGTGACACATAACCCCTGCAGTACTTCAGCTGTCATACATACATGTTGGTTGCCAAATGTCCGAATTTTGTTCATGTGATTCTGGGGATGCTATGATGGTCGTAAGAGTGCTGACTGGTCGTAAATCACTTTTTCAATGCCATTGTAACTTCAAATAGTCACTAAATGAATGGTTGTAAGTCAAGGACCACTGTATATTTTTAAAATTCTTGTTACAAATGGAACGAAGAAAGAAATGCGGAAGGTCTGGGGTTACCTAGAATCTAAGTGTCACAAGGAGAATTGTTCCTGTGCTATCTTTGATGGCTTACTCAGAATTTTCCCAATTGTGGCAATTTGGCAACGGTGATAGTTTGGAGAGGCTGTGAAACTGCCTTTTTCTGTAAGAAAACTCTTCTACTTGACCAATATCTTCTAGCTGATTCATGTAACTGGCTGGAACAGTGGTTAAACTAGCCATCCCAAAACTGATATTCTCCAAGTGTGCTGGACTTCACTATTCCCCTCTTCACTGTCCAACACATCTATAAGACGTTGGATTGCAAAAGGATGGACTAGCAATTGCACCTTTTAATTGAATTCTCTGTTTGTTATCATCTACTATAATTTTGTTTCTCTTTGTTCCTGTTTTTTATGTTGGGTTAAATACAGTATATGCTTGGAAAATAGTTTAAATAATGAAATGGAATGAATGAATTATACTTTATTCTTCACTTGGAGCTCTGATTACCGTTGTATATTATCCTTCTCATCTTTCCTATTTACCTATTCCTAGCATCTTATGACTATCACTTTGTTGTTTGTATCTTATGATTTATGTTGATTGTATTATGATTATAATCATGATTTATCACTTGTTGCTTGTATGCACACTGAGAGTTTATGTACCAGAGACAAATTCCTTGTGTATCCAATCACACTTGGCCAATAAAGAATTCTATTCTATTCTATTCCATTCCATTTCACTCCATTCCACTCTGATCCGTGTGGCACAGTGGTTAGAATGCAGTACTGCAGGTTACTTCTGCTGATTGCTGGCTGCCTGCAAGTTCAAATCTCAGCCTTATACCCTTTGGTCAGTAAAATGAGGACCCAGATTGTTGGGGGCAATATGCTGACTCTATAAACCACTTAGAAAGGGCTGTAAAGCACTCTAAAGCAATAGGTAAGTCTAAGTGCTATTGCTATTCCATTCCACTGCACTCCACTGATTGGGTCAAAGCAATGCTTTATATCATGCAGACTTTTCCAAAACAGAAACAAATTATGTATATTCTAAAACAGAGATTTTTCTCCAGCCCTGGGATAGACTGTCAGATTAATCCCTCAGCTTGAAAAAGGCTGTGACCCCTGTTTGAATGTTAAAATCACTACTGAACATAATGTACAGCTGGGACAGCTTTTAAATTAATAAGCATAAAGTGAAAATATGCACTAGGGAATGCTGACATCAATATTTATTGGAAAGGAAAACCAGACAGTCCTCAAACCTCCTTTACTGGCCAAGAAATAGCATCTCAGTTACATCTCTTGATAGGGGAACAGTAGGAAAATTGCCCAACGGAGCAAAAAGATAAAAGAAGATAGTTTATCTCTCTTCTCCAATCCAGATATAGAGACAATGCCAAACTCAAAATGTATACAAAAAAAAATACAAGTGGCTTTCTTCATCCACAATCCTGCAGTTTTGCTGTACATATTAGTGTACAGCAAATTTATATTTGGCAAAATATATATTCATATTTGTGTCTAGATCACAATTGTTTTGCAGCCACAGAACAGGTGTGAGGCAGTGAAGTTTAGATTGAGCTATGTTGATGATGCTATCTGTTGTGACCCGTCGGCTGCCAGAGTCAGACCAGGAGGAGGTTGAGGGAATACCTGAGCTAGCAATAGCAATAGCAATAGCAGTTAGACTTATATACCGCTTCATAGGGCTTTCAGCCCTCTCTAAGCGGTTTACAGAGTCAGCATATCGCCCCCACAGTCTGGGTCCTCATTTCACCCACCTCGGAAGGATGGAAGGCTGAGTCAACCGTGAGCCGGTGAGATTTGAACCGCTGAACTGCAGATACCAGTCAGCTGAAGTGGCCTGCAGTACTGCACCCTAACCACTGCGCCACCTCGCCTACCTTTGGAAGGCTCTGATGAGGAAGCAGCATCAGAGGCAGAATTGGGGCCTTCCATCCTCTCCCAGGTGGAGAGGCAGCTGTCTTCAGGGCCTGAGTTGAGTGAGGGGGAGGAACAGATGGGGCACATTCCAGATGTGTGTATGCATAGAGAGAAAAGGAGAGGAGAACAAAGGAAAGCAATAAACTGGCTCTCAGGGAAAAACAGACATGGATGCTAGCCAGTCAGTGGTGGGCTGCAGCCTGGTTGGACTGATTCAGGCGAACCAGTAGTTGTGACCACTAGCTGGGCCCGCCCACCCGTCCCTGCGCTATCCTTTCCATATTAACTAATTTTCTGGATCTTTCTTTGCTTGTCAGAAGCTGGATGGCAAGGTTGCAAACAGTGATCACATGATCCCAGTATGTTGCAAACATAACAAGGTGCCAAGAACCCCAATTTTGATTGTTGCTGATGTGGTGGGATTATTGAGCCGTGGTGGCTCAGTGGTTAGAGTGCAGTACTGCAGGCTACTTCTGCTGCCTGCAGTCTGCCTGTAATTTGGCAGTTCGAATCTCGCCAGGCTCAAGGTTGACTCAGCATTCCATCCTTTTGAGGTCGGTAAAATGAGGACCCAGATTGCTGGGGACAATATGCTGACTCTGTAAATCGCTTAGAGAGGGCTATAAAGCATTGCAAAGTGGTATATAAATCTAAGTGCTATTGCTACAATAGCTCTATTTTAGATTACATTATTTGCCAGTATTTCTCAGTCTGTAAATGAAGCAATACTTTTTCTTTTCATTTTCTTTTCTGGCTTGGATGCTATGATTTTGTTAAGATTATGGTGTTCCCATAATCCAGGTCAACGTTTGTTAGCAAGAGAACAAATTGTGTAGAGAACATAGTAAAAGGAAATATTTGCAGTACGATCTGGCTGGAAATAGCCAGGTAATGAATGCTTGAATAGGAAGATAGTTTACACTGAGCAGATGTCTTCTTAATTATGACATTTCAGGCTATTACAGAGGATAGCACCGCAACTAATGAATACGTTATGAGAATTGTATGCAGCACTAAACAGACACCTTTAGCAACTGGGAGTCTGTACAAATTGTACAACTTTGGTGAGCCAACAAGCAAAAAAAAAAAAAGCCACGTGGTACATTTTTATTGTTTTGATGTGCTGGGTTCTTAATTAAAAAGCGTTTAATTAGCCTTTTACGTATTAATAATCTTTAAAATGGGTAAAAAGAAATATCAGTATGGCCTCAGTAAGCAAACTAATTGAAAAATTAGTCCTTGATGCTTTTTATAGATGAATACCAGGTAGTCCTCAACTTACAACAGTTCGCTTAGTGACGGTTCAAAGTTATAACAGCACTGAAAAAAGTGACTTATGACCATTTTTCACACTTATAACCATTGCAGAATTTCCATGGTGATGTGATTTACGTTCAGAGGCTTGACAACTGTCTCACATTTATGACGGTTGCAGGGGTCACGTAATCACCTTTTGAGTTGAGGACTACCTGTACATGGACCTGAAATAGAAAACTGAAAGGAGAGAAGGCAGGGGTGGGATTCAGTTGGTTTTGACCAGTTCGGGAGAACCGAATACTAATTTTACATCTGCTTCAAGGACTGGCTGGCCCTGCCCACCCCTCCCAGGAGTCTCCACGCGGCCTGCGTTGGATGCCAGGTTAGTGCAAGGCCCGTGCGGAGGCTCTGGGAGCGTGAAAAACGGTCCTCCCAGAAGTTTTGGAAGTCAGGAAATAAACCCGTTTCCTGCCTGTGGAGGGCCTCTGGAGCTCGGGGGAGGCTGTTTTCTTCCTTCCGGAGGCTTGAGAAAAGCCTCTGGAGGCTGGGGAGGGCGAAAATGCCTCTGCCCTGGTCCAGGAGGCCGAGTAGACCACGCCCACCATGGCCACACCCACCCAGCAACCGGGCAGAGAACCGGTTGCTAAAATTCTTGAATCCCACCCCTGAGAGAAAAGGTAATTACTCACCCAAGCCTGGGAATAAGTGAAAGACTCCACTTGTGGGTAGATGCACAAAGTTTTCGTGCCTCAAGATGGTAAAGCTAATGAGAAAGTTATGAGTGAAATGCCTGCTACGAACTGTTTAAAAGATCAAACTAGCCACAGCGCAGCAAATGAAGCATTTTTTTTAAATAACAGAAGACAGCTGGAGTTTTATCTGTGCTGATAAATCGCAGCTCTGACTCTCTCCTTAGTGCAGGAGGCCAAGTTAAAGGATCCATGAAATGCAACTGTCAAATCTCTTGTTGCCAACACATCCACTGAAGAGAGAAGCTTCTTCAGATAATTAGCTCTCCTGAAACTTCTCCCTGTTAAAAGCTTTCTTAGAAAAATAAAATCAACAAGAATGGACTGTTTCCCCATCAGCTAGTGGTTCTTTGTTTTCTGTTAGGATTGCTTCCAATATCAAAAAGGTGAAACTAATTAAAGGATCTTATGTTCATCGCTCCCTTGCTTTCATTCAAGTTTTCTCAGCGGGTGGGCAAGTTTCAGATAAAATGCTAAAAAGGTCACTAAACAGCTCTACACCATAAACAAATAGGGAAACAAATTCTAACTTTGCTGAAGAGTTAACATTATAATACTTAGTCCAGGATTTTATTAACTGCAATGAAATGCAATTGTATTGTGAGAATATCATAGCAAAAAGTTGGGCTGCACCCGTGCCACTGACTAGATCGGATCTGAAAGTTCTCTGCAAAGCTTTTGAGTCCTATCTCTGAGACGTTAATTTGGAAGGCATCGGGTTTTTCTTGGTGTTAGAGACAATGACATTCTTGAAAACAAGAGCCAATTTTAGCAACTATTTTGTATAAATCTGCAGAGCAAGGGCAGTGAAGCAATATCATCAGTCGTGTTCAGTGGTGGGATTAAAATTTGTTTACTATCGGTTCTGTGTGGCTTGGTGGGAGTGGTAGCGGAAGGATATGCAAAATCCCCATTCCTACCCCACTCCTGGGGAAGGATACTGCAAAAATCCCTATTCCCACCCCACTCCAGGGGAAGAATACTGCAAAATCTCCACTCCAGGGGAAGGATACTGCAAAATCCCCATTCCCTCCCCACCCCTGAGGAATGATACTGCAAAATCTCCATTCCCTCCCCACTTCAGGGGAAGGATACTGCAAAATCCCCATTCTCATCCCACTCCAGGGGAAGGATACCACAAAATCCCCATTCCCTCCCCGCTCCAGGGGAAGGATTCTGCAAAATCCCCATTCTCATCCCACTCCAGGGGAAGGATACTGCAAAATCTCTATTCCCTCCCGACTCCAGGGGAAGGATACTGCAAAATTGTATTTCTATTTGTATTGTATTGTATTTAATGGATTTATAGGCCGCCCAATCCCGAAGGACTCTGGGTGGCTTACAGAAAAGAATCCCCATTCTCATCCCACTCCAGGGGAAGGATACTGTAAAATCTCCATTCCTACCCCATTCCTTGGGGAAAGATACTACAAAATCCCCATTCCCTTCCAACTCCAGGAGAAGGATACTGCAAAATCTCCATTCCCTCCCCACCCCACTAACCTGCTTTCCAGCTCCGTTCTCTTGTGCAGAGCAACAAAAGAAGATCCAGCCAATCAGCTGGGACTCGGGAGGCAGTGAATAGATCAGGGGTGGGGACAGGCCAGAGGTGATATTTGTCGGTTCTCAGAACTATTCAAAATTTCTGCTACCACTTCGACAGAACCGGTCAGAACTGGCTGAATACCACTCCTGGTTGTGTTGGACTTCACAATCAGATTGAAGTTTGTAGCCCTGTTTTTCAATCTGGAAACAGATTGGCATAATTCTTCCCAGCAGCGGAATTGATGCTCAAGAATCCAAGCTTCTGCTTTAACCTCCAAAACAGCTAACCTGTCATCTACCAAAGGAGACCCCAGTTTTGTGCTTGTGTGTGTGTGTGTGAATATGTATGGGTGTGTATGTGCAACTTCAGATTGTTGTATTGCATCCAAATATTACTTGGATGCCATAAATGTGAAATATGATTATGTATTAAATCCAAACGTTTCTTCTTAGACTGGTTACTTCCACTTGCCTGATGGAGACTACTTCATTGAACCAGTGAAGAAATATGAATCAAGAGAAGGGCCACACCCACATCTAATCTACAAGACAAATGACGTCCAGAAGACTCTGCCAAAACAGTGGGACGCCTGGACAGATAAGCAATGGAATTGCGGGGTGAATGGTACACATGTGCTATATATGCTTTCAAAATGTGATGCTTGATAATCCATTTAAAATGAAGAACCTTCACTTGCATTTTTTTTTTGCAGCTGATTGTTTTTCTGTTGCAACTGGAAGCAAAAAAATGGTGATCTCTTGAGAGGCAGATGGAATCCCTGGTTGTTTCTCCCTTTGTCCTCAAGATTGGTGCTTCTGATTGCGGTTATTTATTGGCTCATTTAGCTTGTTTGTATGCGGCTCCAGTCATAACTAACCAACCAGTTAGAGCAGGTGTCTCAAACTCAAGGCCTGCGGGCTGGATCCGGCCCACGGGGTTCTTAGATCCAGCCCATGGGCCACGCTGGAAACAACAAGGGACTGGTCCATGGTGTCTCTGCCAGGGAAAACAGGCTCCCAAGCTCCGTTTCCAGCTGGCAACCCTCTATTGCGAAAACGCCCTCCTGAGCTCCATTTTTGCTGATAGAGGGTTGCAGGAACTCATTGCAGCCAGAAATGGAGCTCGGAAGCCCATTTTCACTGACAGAGCGCTCGGGCCACCACAGGTGCTCCTGAACAGAGTGACATCGAGCTGGCCATGCCCACCCTGCCCACACTCACCCCAGCCCCTCGAGGTCAAACACAGCCCTGATTTGGCCCTCAATGAAATTGAGTTTTACACCCCTGAGTTAGAGTACCTGTTTTTCTTGGAGGGTATAATTTCCTACTAGAGGGGGAGAAGGAGGAACAGAATATATACACACATATAATATCTATGAACCAGAGGGCCAGAGATGCCTCCAGAAGTTGTGAATGTGCCAACACTGGAAGTTTTTAAGAAGAAATTGGACAATCATTTGCCTGATATGGTATAGGGTTTTCTGCCTGAAGAGGGGATTGGACTAGAAGACCTCCAAGGTCC
The DNA here is from genome assembly GCF_051295495.1 of Thamnophis sirtalis. Lineage (NCBI taxonomy): Eukaryota > Metazoa > Chordata > Lepidosauria > Squamata > Natricidae > Thamnophis > Thamnophis sirtalis. The sequence goes on along the minus strand of NW_028261385.1, from coordinate 20,110,797 downwards.
CTTCCAACTCTGTTATTCTATTATTCTAACATTCTTTCCTCTGGACCTTATAACAATTGATGCCCACGGGGCCAATTGGTTGCCCAGCCATGGAATACCACAGTGCAGTTTTAGAGAGGTATGTCAGATAATCTCAAAGTTTGAGATTAGTTGATATAGGTCAGTGATGGCTAACATTTTTGTCCTTGCGTGCTGAAAATGTGTCACCCATGCGCCCACACCCATAATGCAATGCGCGTGCACACACCCTGTGCCCCCCGCCCCTCTGCGCGACCCCCTCAGTGCCCCATTTTGGACCTTGTAGGCATCCTTAAAGCCACCTGGGGCTAAATATGGGATGGGGGTGCTGTCCCCAATGCTCAGCCTTCCCTCAGGCATGCGCTCATGACACCCCACCACATGTGCGGCAGAAACCTGAAAATCAGCTGGCTGGTGGGAGACATGTCCGCATGCACAGTGGAGTTGATCTGGGCTCACATGCCCGCAGAGAGGGCTCCACATGCCATAGATTTGCCATCACATCACGGATATAGGCATTAGAAGTGAGAGAAGGGGTGGAAAGGATGATAATGGGTATATTCAGTTTTCATTCTGATCAATTCTTTTGACTAGTGACTTCAATCTCCTCAGACGTGTTGATTCCATCCATAGATTTTGGAAGTTCATTCCATGTTTTAAGGAACATATATCTTTTGGACTGCAAGATGAACAAAAACAAAAGGAGGCACTGTGCACGCAAAGCTCTCTTTTGTTTTTATTTAGTGTGTAGAAATAATGGCAAGTATGCAACAATTCAGAATATCCCATCCTTCCCAGCTGGCTTATCAGGTCAAAGACATTCTCTTTTTAAGATAATTGTTTATTTTTCATAATTACAATTGCTGGAAACTATTTTGAAATAATTATTAGGAAAGGAGATTTGTGAATTTAAAAAATCACTTTTATTAAGTGAATTTGTGCCCATTTGGGATGTTTCTTAAATTAAAATTAAATTAAATTAAAAATATTATAAAACCTAACCACTGAGCCTTATGCATGGCTAGATAGTGATATATTAAAATGGAGATTTCTTTCAGATTTCAGGGTGTTGTGATTTGCTAGAATTGCCCTGTATATTCAAGATGGTGCTATTGTCATAAATGATTAGGAGTTGGGCAATGATCTGTTCATATTCACTGCTGTAACAAAGATGGCAGAGAATAAGGATATTGGGAATATTCCAGTTGCAGTAAACTGGTTAATCCAGTATTTTGGCATCCATGATAGCTTTCTTTGAAAATCTAAAAACGCCTCCAAAATCCACAGTACATACGAATACATATATTCATGTTTGAAATTGAAAAACAAAAGAGGAATAATATAGTTATAATAGAAATAGATGGTTCTTTTATCTCATCCAGATTCAAGTTTCTTATGCATCTTTTGAATTGTTCAGAATACAGGTTTTTGCCTGAAGAATTGGAATATTTCACCCTTATAGTTAAGTGGTTTATTCCCCCTCATATATATGTGCTAGTTGTTCCCGACTCTAGGGGGTGATGCTCATCTCTGTTTCAAAACCAAAGAGCCAGCGCTGTCCGAAGAAGTCTCTGTGGTCATGTGGCCAGCATCACTAAACGCCGAAGGCGCACGGAACACTGTTACCTTCCCACCAATGTGGTCCCTATTTTTCTACTTGCATTTTTGCATGCTTTTGAACTGCTAGGTTGGCAGAATCTGGGACAAGTAATGGGAGCTCACTCTGTTACGCGGCGCTAGGGATTCAAACCGCTGAACTGCCGATCTTTCTGATCGACAAGCTCAGCATCTTAGCCACTGCGCCACCGTATCCCAATTCAAATATTGCCATGCAGTTATTAAGCAAAGGAATTCACTGGGTTTCTTTCATCCTACTGAAAATGAGAGCTTTGCAGTGACTATTATAAAAGGAGTAGTAATCAACTGTGAGAAGGAATTGGATGAATTAACTGGGATGATTCATATGCTCCAAACAGGCTTCATTGCTGTTGTCAAAATGAATTCATTATGAAAATAATCTGGTTAACAGAGTTTGTGAACAATCATCTGTGCTTGGGAAGGTATCACAATTCTGGAGCTTTTTGCTTCACTCAGAATTGTTCCTGGCAACTATATCTGTGTTTTTTTTTAATATGAAGTAGAAAGGTGGAAAACAGAAGTCAGTAAAAGTCATTTCACTTGTGATGGAGAAGTATATTCTTGATGATGCTGAAAATGGGAAAGTGTCAGGTTTATTCAACTGTGGAATTTACAAAATACCATTTTCATATGAATCATAAGCAGGGTTATTGTTATTTTCTGGAGAGTTTATTGAAGGCTAATTCATTAGATGGACTGCAAACAAAGTTAGGATTGAGTTAGCAAAACTTCTGGGTCACAATTCAAATCATTATTGAGTGACAGAAGAAACATATAAATATTTTTCTCATCTGTCCAAAAGGGGTTACTTTGCAGACTGAATTTAACATGGTAATGGTTTTACCATGGGGTCCTTGGTGCTCTCTGAGCTTGGCTGTATTCTTTCAGACATTCAGACAGATGGTATTCTACAGATTCAGACCAGTTTGCCCGAACCAATAGCAGAAATCGCTGTTGATTCCGCCCACCTGCTTCAGCTCTACGGCATCCCATTTAGGCCCTTTTTTCACCAAAAGCTCATGCATGGAAAGCTGTGCACATGCACACGCACTCACATTTGCGAACCAGTAGGGAAGGTAAGAGAATATCATCCCTGCTTTGAAGGTGTTGTTGATATAACAGCCTAATTAAGAAACACTAAGAAATCTCCCACCAACACTGGCAAGGCAAACCATTTGTATATAAACAGAGAGAAAATCCCACTCTCTTCTAGCACTGATGAAGTTGCCAAAAAAGCCAACACAGTTCTAGGCTGCATAAACAGAAGGATAGAATCAAGATCATCTGAAGTGTTAATACCACTTTATAATCCCTTGCTAAGGCCACACTTGGAATACTGCATTCAGTTTTGGTTGCCACGATGTAGAAAAGATGTGGAGACTCTAGAAAGAATGCAGAGAAGAGCAACAAAGATGATTAGGGGACTGGAGGCTAAAACATATGAAGAACGGTTGCAGGAACTGGGTATGTCTAGTTTAATGAAAAGAAGGACTAGGGGAGACATGATAGCAGTGTTCCAATATCTCAGGGGCTGCCACAAAGAAGAGGGAGTCCAACTATTCTCCAGGGCACCTGAGTGTAGTACAAGAAGCAATGGATGGAAACTAATCAAGGAGAGAAGCAACTTAGAACTGAGGAGAAATTTCCTGACAGTGAGAACAATTAATCAGTAGAACAACTTGCCTCCAGAAGTTGCCCCAACACTGGAAGTCTTTAAGAAGATGTTGGATAGCCATTTGTCTGAAACGGTATAGTGTTTCCTGCCTAGGCAGGGGGTTGGACTAGAAGATCTCCAAGGTCCCTTCCAACTCTGCTATTGTATTGTACTATAAGTTACATAGTTGGGTAATGAAACATCCGCAAGAGAGCAATTAAGCTCAAAGGGCACCAAGAACCCCACAGTTTTACAGTAAGCTACAAGTATTTTCTAATGCAGGCATGTCCAATCTGTAGGCCATTGGCTGCACGTGACCCTAGTCAGCTAGTAATGTGGTTCCACAAGATCATGAACAAAAATTAAAAATAAAGAAAATGTGATATACATATATGCTGATAAATAAATAAATATAACAAATATAGCAAAAAGGCAACAGTAAAAAATATTGGGTTTCTGTCTGGATGGTCTCTTGTGACGAGCCGAAGACAGAGAGTGGAAGTGTGACCTTCCTTCCATAATTGGGGCTTACCAGGGGTTGTAAAAAATCTTTTATATATATATATATATATATATATATATATATATATATATATATATATATATATATATATATATATATATATATATACACACACACACACACAACACACACACACTACATTACATATTTTATATGCAGCCTTCAGACTTCAGAAAACTGAATTGGATTTTTTTTTGCATATTAAGTTTTTTTTATTTTTCCATTTTCATAGCATATAATCACATGTATACTATTACATAGTTAACATCATATTGTATTATTAAATGTTTACATCAATTCACCTTACCATCAACTCCCCAAAACAATTATTGGCTCTTCTGCTCTCCATACACCATATTTGTACTTTATCCATCACTTTCTTCTCCCTCTCTCCTCCCTCTCTCTACCTCCTTTCTTCCCTCTGTCATCCTTCTCTTCTCTACTTCCCCTTCCTCTCTCCTTCTCTTCTCCCCTCTTTCCACTCTTCCTTTCTCTCCTCCTCTTCCCCCTCTTCTCTCCTATCCCTCTTTTCTCCCCTTACCTCCCTCCTGAATCGGATTTGATGGGCGGGTAGAAATTAGCAGCTATTAAAATATTATTCATGTATTTTTTCTCCCTTAAAGGAGAAAGTATGTGGGATTTTCTGTCTCCAGTGCTTGGCTGATTAATTGGATTGAGGCTTGACTTGAAGACAGGAGTGAGAACGTTTCATTGCTTTGCTTAGCAATAGCAATAACAATAGCACTTAGACTTATATACCGCTTTACAGTGCTTTACAGCCTTTCGCTAAGCAGTTTATAGAGTCCTAGTCAAGCTTCAAAAGACTGTTGCAACTTTTATCAATTCTCAGCTTGTCAACGAACTATGGGGGGATGGAAGGGTAGATAAAGTATAGCTTCCAGACATCAAGATGCCGGCTGTGAGAACCAAGGACACTTTGGCCTGTGTTTACCAGAGACAAGAGAATTTCTCAAAACGATACCAGGAGGACCTGGTCTAATAGGGGGAGAGAAAACCTAAACTTTAACTATATGAGTTTGCACGGAAAATGGTTAGATCTGGTTTTGCCCTCATTTGTGCTGAAATGACGTACTCAATACACTTTTGCATTAAGAGAGTGGATCATCTTGGCGGTGCTTGCTTTGGTTGGGTTCATCAGTGGGAATGTTAACAGTCAGCATATTGTTCCCAACAATCTGGGTCCTCATTTTACCGGCCTCGGAAAGATGGAAGCCTGAGTCAACCTTGAGCCAATGAGAATTGAACTGCCAAACTGCAGGCAGCCGGCAGTCACCAGAAGTAGCATGCAGTACTGTATTCTAACCACTGGTACAGTATCTTGACATGTCCCTACAGTATACCAAATTTCTAATAGGGTTTAAACATGAGTGGTTCAGATGTGCCAAAGCTTCTTACAACTAAGGATAACTAAGGGTAACTGAAGATGATTAAACTATCCTGGCTTCTAGGAGTTCAAATGATTCATCTCAAATCTTTGCTAAGCTTCATTAATTAAATTCTTCTTTATATATAGATTTTACAATGTTTAATTGAATTAGAAGATTGTAACTGAGTTATATGAAAGTTGGCTTCCAGCCAAGAGGGCTGCAAAGATGACACATATTAAGTGCGGGAGGGAAGGAAGAGAATTCATTGTCCCCCAGCTACGATGCTCCAGCTTTATGTGTCAGATTCCTTCTGAATTTAATCATGGGCAACATCTGCCAGCACCGGCTGTTCCTTTCCAACTGCCTGTGGAAATGAATGTCTTGCCTTGCTTATAGCATTTGTGCAGGACTTCTAAAGTTCCATTGCCAAATGAAATATTGAAAGCTAAGGACTTAGGATGTCAGTGTTCTAAAATGAAAGAGACATTTTTGTGGCTTGTTAATATACAAACATTTTTATCCCAATTCTCAGGAAAATGATACATTCTTTCACTTATCAGAAATGGGGGGCAAGACTTAGGATACTGAGATATTAGTACAGGGGTGTCAAACTCAAGGCCCTGACTGGCAACTACGCGGAGGAGAGCCTTCTCGGTGGTAGCTCTGACCCTATGGAACGATCTCCCCGTGGAGATTCATACCCTCACCACCCTCCAGACCTTCCGCACATCCCTCAGAATCTGGCTATCCCGTCAGGCCTGGGGCTAAGACTGTAACCCGCCCGAATGGTATGAATGTTGTGTTTTTTAATTATGTATTGTCTTATATGTTAAAAAGTTTGTCTCCCCCTCCCCCTTAGATTGTGAGCCGCCCTGAGTCCCCCCAGGGAAAAGGGCGGCATATAAATAAACTTCTATCTATCTATCTATCTATCTATCTATCTATCTATCTATCTATCTATCTATCTATCTATCTATCTATCTATCTATCTATCTATCTGTGGGCTGGATCCAGCCCATGGGGTGCTTAGATTTGGCCTGCAAGGCCAATCTGGAAACAATGAAGGACCCGTTCACGGTGCCTTTGCCACTGAAAATGGAGCTCTGGAGGGCCATACAAAGCCCTCTCAAGCTCTGTTTTTGCTGGCAGAGCACTTGGGTCACCAAAGGTGTCCCCGCATGAGTGAGGTCGAGCTGGCCACCCCCCCAGCTACCACCCACCCCACTGCTCCGTGGTCAAGCACAACCCCGATGTGACCCTCAATGACATCAAGTTTGACACCTCTGCATTAGTACATCCTAAACTTCTGATAGTTGAAATATTTTTCTTGATAGCTGTCTTTCCTTTCTTATATCACAAAACCTATATGTAGTAGAACAATGCATAATTTGCTCCCCTTGAAAAACTTTGGGTGAAGTTCTCAGGGCCCACCAGAGTTTTGCTGTTAAATAGTATTTTTTAAGATGACAAAAGAAACACTGTAAAATACAGTAAAATCATACTGCACCTGTTTCCCTGAACATAAGACTTCCCTAGATAATAAAGCCAATCGGGCTTTTGAGCGCATGTGCTAAAATAAGCCCTCCCCTGAAAATAAACCCTCCCCGAAAATATTGCAACACAGCAGCAGCCATGAGGTGACCATGCTCGCCGCCTCCTGCACCTCAAAAATAATAAGACCTCCCTGAAAATAAGGCCAAGCGCTTATTTCAGGGGTCAAAATACAGTAACTATATGTACGAGTACTATATGAGTGATTTTAATTGTGGTGGAAATCCTATCTGAAGTTGAACTAAATGGAGAGGTTTGGAAAAATCAGCTTTATTTTTTGAGCCAGCAGAAGAATGCAGAGATTGCCAGGCTATTAGCAAGCAAAATCGAAGTCTTTTAAAAATTACACTAAATTGTAATGGAGGATGATTGTGATCGTGAAGGTATGGAAATGGGGGGCTATTATTTTTGGAAGCGAGAATGCCAGATTGTCCAAGGAAGAGAGGTCACAGCTCATAGGCATCAGTTTATCAAAGGCATATAAATACCCTATAAATTATCTCTTCATGTTGTTGTAATAGTGTGATTCTTCTTGTTCTCTAAGCATAGAAATAATGTATACAGAATAATAGAGTTGGAAGGGACCTTGGAGGTCTTCTAGTCCAACCCCCCTGCTCAAGCAGGAAACCTATACCATTTCAGAAATGGCTGTTCAGTCTCTTTTCAAAATCCTACAGTGATGGAGCACCCACAACCTCTAAACTCAATCCGTTGCAGTGGTTGATTGTTATAAATATCAGGAAATTTCTCCTTATTTCTACGTTGGATCACTACTTCATTAGTTTCCATCTGTTGCGTCTTGTCCTGCCTTCAGATGCTTTGAAGAGTAGGCTGACCCCTTTTTCTTTGTGGCAGTCCCTTAAATATTGAAAGACTGCTATCATCTCATCCTTAGTCCTTCTTTTCATTAGACTTGACATACACAATTCCTGCAAATCTTCTTCAGATGTTTTAGCTCCTGTTGCCTAATCATCTTTGCTGTTCTTCTTCGCACTCTTTCTAGAGTGTCAACATCTTTTTTTAATAACGTGGCAAACAAAACTGGGTGTAATATTCCAAGTGTGGTCTTACCAAGGCATTATAAAGTGGTACTTACTCTTCACATGGTTTTGATTCAACCATGTGAAGCAGTAATGATTTACCTTTGCTACAGGTTTGGAACTGGGAGCACGCGTGTGTGCTTCACTCAAGCGTGGCGCTTCTGCAGAGTGTCTGTGATGATATCTGGGTAGGTGGGCGGAGCCTCCTGCTGCTACTGCTACCAAACCGGCGCGAGCCGGCAAAATACCATCTCTGATGTGAAGTATTGGTACTACTTTATAATGACTTGGTAAGACCACACTTGGAATATTCCCTTCAGTTTTAGTCACCACAATATAGCAAAACTGAGTGCAATATTCCAAAGGCCTGGATAGGTTTATCTATTTTTATAGATTTTTGTCTGAATCGGCATAATTCAGGAGGATTATAAAGCGGGATGAAGAAAAGCAAGCAGAAAATCAGGACCAGAAAGCAAATCAGAACTGGAACAGGGATAGGGAGGTAGCTAAAAGTCAAGATAGGGAAGGCAATCAAAAACTTCCAGAACATAGTGAAATTTAGGAAGAGTACAAAGTACTGCAGGACAGGAAGCCTTTTATAGTCTTTGTTGCTTAGAAGAATTCTGTGAATGATGGCAGCAATCAGTACAGGACATAAATTAGTTTGATTGAGAAGCACCATGATTCATAGTTTGGGACACCTGCAAGTTGATGGAACACCTGCTGGTTTTCTGTTTCCCTCCCCAATGAACTCTCATACTCTGACAATGTGAAAATGAATAGAAACAGAGTCTAAGACTCAGAAAGATAAATGTAGCTTCAGTGATACTGAAATGGCGTGTACCAACTGTAAGTCTGTATTTGGATTTTATTATCCTTGGGTCCAGCCTGGCTGTGACATTAAACTATGTTTTCGTTATTTCTCAGATTTATCTTCTAATCATCTTTGTTGCTCTTCTCTGCACTCTTTCTAGAGTCTCCACATCTTTTTTCCATCGTGGCAACCAAACCTGAATGCAGTATTCTAAGTATGGCCCAACCAAGACATTATAAAGCACTATTAACACTTCACATAACCTTGATTCTATCCCTCTGTTTATGCAGCCTAAAAGTGTGTTGGCTTTTTTGGCAACTGCTACACACTTCCAAACTCCGAAGATCCGCTGCCGAGTCTTCTGGGAGCGGCTGCTCTGGGACTACGCTCTATGGTTGTGGACTGGCTGCGGGAAGGCTCTCTGTACCAGAGTCTTCCAACAGCCAGCCCACAACCAAAAAGTGTAGTCCCAGAGCGGCCGCTGCCGGTAGACTCGGCAGCGGATCTCCAGAGTTTGGAAGCTGGTTATGCTTGGAGTATGGCGGCAGCAGCGGGGCCGCAGCAGCAGGGCTGCAGTGGCGCCCTGGCCCAGCCCTGAAGGAGAGTTGGGCATGGTGAGGCAGGGAGGCACACGAGCTAGAGGCAGAACAAGTGCTTGCACAACCTCTCTTTCCAGCCGGGCAGAACGCCACATGGCTTAGTGCCTTTGGGATATTACTGGGTCGGTGAGTGGCGCTCTGCCCAGCTCGAAAGGGGCATTGTGGGGCAGCTGCTCCACCTGGGCACAGATACCTAGCGTTATCCCAAAGGCATCAAGCAATGTGAGCGTCTTTGCCCCCCATCCCCCTGGCTCCTGCGGCTTTGCGCCTTCAGGATATTGCTAGGTTGGTGAGTGGCGCTCTGCCTGGCTGGAGGGGGGGTAGTCCAGGGGGCTTATTATTGGGGGAAGGCATATATTTTTGCCCACAGGAAAAATATGGCATGGTCTTATTATCAGGACATGTCGTAATTTTGGGGAAACACGGTAGGACAAGAAGCAATGGGTGAAAACTAATCAAGGAGAGAAGCAACCTAGAAATACGAAGAAATTTCCTCGCAGTTAGAACAATTAAACAGTGGAATGGCTTGCCTCCAGAAGTTGTGAATGCCCCAACACTGGAAGTTTTTAAGTAAGATGTTGTCTGAAGTGGTGTAGGCTTTCCTGCCTAAGCAGGGGGTTGGATTAGAAGACCTCCAAAGTTCCTTCCAACTCTGTTATGTTATTCTAAGAGCCGAGGTGGTGCAGTGGTTAGGGTGCAGTACTGAAGGCCACTTCAGCTGACTGTTATCTGCAGTTCAGCGGCTCAAGGTTGACTCAGCCTTCCATCCTTCTGAGGTGGGTGAAATGAGGACCCAGACTGTGGGGGCAATATGCTGACTCTGTAAACCGCTTAGAGAGGGCTGAAAGCCCTATGAAGCGGTATATAAGTCTAACTGCTATTGCTATTGCTATTCTGTTCTGTTCTATTCTATATTATTGTTCCCAATCCCTCCAAATGTGAAGTACAATCAGCTGTGCTCTTTGTCATGACCCTGTAGCCAGCAAGATGCTTGTTTAGCAGAACTGCCCTATTCCTCCTTTTTTTAATGGACGTTTGGCTCTAATTCCGGCCAGCTGTTGTTGACCACGTCTCCATTTTTCAAACAGATGTCCAATTTGGGGAGCAGCAGCTATGCAGGTGCCAAAAAATTAAGACTGGAAACTATATGGCCCATGTTAAGAACTAGATCGAGGGACAATTCATTGCTCTGTAGATAGCAAGACTCCAAAAGCACTAACTGCTGGGGGAACGCTCCTGGTTTGCTTGGTTTAATGCCAGAAACAACACCCAATAAAATAAAATAATTGCCTTTCCTTATTGCTTGGCGTGCCTCTTGGTTTTCTGCAGGGCTCAAGTTGACAAGAGAATCCAAGACAACATAGCCAAAAAAGCGGGGTGGGAACTGGCAGGGAAGAAACAGAGGAGAAAGATCTTTTCAGGGAAGATGTGCTGGTTGGAGAAGAATTTTTATTTTAAAGGTTGTTTTTAGCTTGCTGAAAATCAAACACTTAATTAACTAGCAGTTTTTAGTAGTATACCATGCTGGGAAGAATCTATACAAAGAGAAAACAAGTGTCTATACAGTACATCATCTCACTTTTTCCAGGTCTTCTCGGCAGGAGAGCCGAAAGCAATTCCAGCTTCATTTTTCTCCTTCAGATGAAATAATAATTTATTTACCTCAAGCCTCAAACCAATTACAATGCACAGTATCCAAATCTATATTGGGATTTGGGAGTGGAAACTTTCACAAACTTCTCATCCTTTGTCTAGAAGTTAAAATAGAACAGTTATCCTAAATCCATGATGGCGAACCCGCGTGCCAGAGGTGGCCCTCTCTGTGGGCACATGCACCGTTGCCAGCTGCTCTTGTGGTTTCCAGCACACGCATGTACGCCGGCCAGCTGATCTTTGAGCATGCTGGTGCCCTGAAAACCTGAAGACCACATGGTCTTCGGGTTTCTGGCACTCTGGGATGCATGAAGACCAGCTGGCCAGCACACATGCGCATGCCAGAATCCAAATGGCAGGATTCTGCCATGCACATGCATACCAGCCAGCTGGCTCCAGTGTGCATGTGCATTCCAGTTTGGGCACTCAGTGCCAAAAGGTTTCGCCATTACTGTCCTAAATGGTGAATATTCCTTAGATGCATGAGATATAAAACTCCCTATAAAAAATTACAATAGCAATAGCACTTAAACATATACCACTTGATAATGCTTTAAAGCCCTCTCTAAGCAGTTTACAGAGTTAGCATATTGTCCCACCCCTGGGTCCTCATTTTATCGACCTTGAAAGGCTGAAAGGCTGAGTCAACCTTGAGTCGGTCAGAATCGAACACCTGGCAGTGGGCAGAATTAGCCTGTAATACTGCATTCTAACCACTGTACCACCATGGCACAAGAATGGAAGAATAATTTTTTGCCCCTTTGTGAAACAAGCTGAGAGGTCCTTTGGTGGCCAATTCAGACTATTTCATGATAATTCCTTCCTTGCACAATAGGAGAAAGAAAGTGCATGGGTGTGCGAGATTGCTTGTACCCCATGGACTAACTCCTGATCATTCTCATCTCTGCCCTTCCAAAACCCATCACACCCCATATCTTATTACCTGGCTCTCAGCTTATTTATCACATGTTCAGAAGGGAAGAGGTCTATGGATATCTACCATAATCCAACAAGCAAAGTAGGACCTTGATCTAATCAGAGTCTGCCATATGAAGGCATATCTATCAGAGATGGTTTTCAGCCAGTTCTGACAGGTTCTGGAGAATCGGTAGCGGAAATTTCGAGTATTTCGGAGAATTGGCAAATACCACCTCTGGCTGGCCCCGCCCCCATCTATTTGCTGCCTCCCGAGTCCCAGCTGATTGGCTGGGTCTTCTGTTGCCCTACACAGGAGAACAGAGCTGGAAAGCAGGTTAGTGGGGTGGGGAGGGAATGGGGATTTTACAGTATTCTTTCCCTGCCACGCTCACAAAACCAGTAGTAAAAATTTTTGAATCCCACCACTGATATCTATCCATCAATTTTGGATAACATTGGGGAATCAGGTATCTCTTTTAAATTTATTTCTACATAATATGGTTTTGATGCTCTCAAATGCTTCTCGTTCCATTGATAATATTAAGAAAGCATTAGAAGAATTTACAGAAACGTTTGGGCCACCTGTTAATTTTCACAAATCCCACTTTATGATTTCCCCCCGCCCCCACACACACACTCAAAACTTCAAAAGGACATTTCTGTAAATGCAGGGATCCCAATAGTATATCCATTTTTAAAATATGTTGGCATTGCTACTGCTAAACTATTTAATGTGCTTATAATTTAAAATGGAATTTTAGGAGAATGAAGAAGGGAAGGGGGAGTTGGGAAGGGGAGGGAGAAGAAGAGAAGGAAAAGAAAGAGGAAAAGAGGGGGGAAGAGAAAGAGAAAGATCAAGAAAAGGAAAAGAAACAGCCAGGTTTTGGAAGAGGCACAAGACCAATTTACAACTTGGGATCTGCTTGGTGCCAGCTACAAAGGGTTTGACATTGCACAAAAGACAGCAGCAGCTGTTCAGTTTTCAGTACGGTGGAGCTCTGCTATCATAGCCAAAAAAATGCCTGCATCCCACACTTACACCTACACGTTCATACTTACAACTAGATAGGCGTAATAGTACTTCATGCAGTTTTTGCTACCCTATGAAGCAAATCCTGCTGTTCTTGCTTTGTATGAAGACAAGAACAATGGGTCTAAGTACAATGCTGCATTATAAAATTGCAGTAAGTAATAGGTATAAGCACAGAATATAAGTATCAGTTATAACTTACTTATATCCATACTTTCTCTTTCCCAAGTTTCACCTTTTTGCTTTCTTACTGTTTCTTTTAAAACATTTGTAATATCTATGTGGGCACTAGAATCAAAACTGATTTGATAGCAGGTTTTCTTTTATTTTTAACAACCCTGTAATCCAGTGGGTCTCAAACTTCCTAATGCCGCGACCCTTTAATACAGTTTCTCATGTTGTGGTGACCCCCAACCGTAAAATTATTTTCCATTTTCCGTATTTTTTCTGAAAATATGTTTTCCGATGGTCTTAGACGACCCCTGTGAAAGAGTCATTCGACCCCCAAAGGGGTCCCGACCCACAGGTTGAGTACCACTGCTGTAATCCATCTGACAAGCTCAGTGTCTTTCACCGCTGAGCCATCGCACTCTCATAGAATGTATAGGTATAAACAATGTAAAGTTTTCTGGGCAATGGACAACAACTTGCACACAGGAATCCATTTTAGTCATCTTGGAAAGAAATGTAAGTAACAAAAACATCTTCCAAATGGCAACATTTCCTTCTCCTTCTTAATTTCACAAATGTATTGCTTTTATCCTGAAAAAAATAAGACACTGATAGCAGATAGCTGATAGAAGAGCCGAGGTGGTGCAGTGGTTAGGGTGCAGTACTGCAGGCCACTTTAGCTGACTGTTATCTGCAGTTCAGCGGTTCTAATCTCACCGGCTCAAGGTTGACTCAGCCTTCCATCCTTCCGAGGTGGGTGAAATGAGGACCCAGACTGTGGGGACAATATGCTGACTCTGTAAACTGCTTAGAGAGGGCTGAAAGCCCTATGAAGCGGTATATAAGTCTAACTGCTATTGCTATAGCAAAAACTGAATAAGGTGAAAGCTACTGCAACCTGTGCATAATTAATTTAGCAACTATAGAAAGAATTTATCATTGGTCAGGCTCCAAAAAAGACACACTTAGAAGAACTGTGGTTCTTCTAAGTAGTTTCTGTTATTGTTCTTCACATATTGGCCACAATCTTGCCACACTAAAGCAGAGTACTTGCCCCATAAAACATATACTCTGAGAATTATTAGGGAGTAGCCATTTTTACCCTCTTTCTCTCACGCAAACTAGCGAAACTGCACTGGGACGCTGGAGAGCATTCCATCATGTCTTTCCACTCTTAGCTATACAGCTAAGCTGGAGCACCTAAAGAAACATTAGGCTTGTACCAGATATCCAGAAAGATTAGGTGTTTCAATTGCTCCATCTATCTAGTTCAGGGGTGTCAAACTCAATTTCATTGAGGGCTGCATCAGGGTTGTGTCTGACCTGGTGGGGGTCAGAGTGGGCGTGGTCTGGGTGGGCATGGGCAGCTCAACGTCACTCGTGTCGGGAGCACCTGTGGTGGCCCAAGAGCTTTGCCAGAGAAAACGGATTCCCAAGATCCGTTTTCAGCTGCGACGGCCTCCTGCAAACTTCTGCCAGTGAAAATGGAGCTCGGGAGGGATGCATGTGGCCTCCCGAGCTCTGTTTCACTGGCAGAGGCACAGTGGGCCAGTCCTTCACTGTTTCCAGGGCAGCCCTGCAGGCCAGATCTAAGAACCCTCCGGGTTGGATCCGGCCCCTGGGCATGCTGGAATCTGGCCCCTGGTGCATGCTGGGAAGAATCAGATCAGAGTTTGACACCCCTGATTTGATTCTTCCCAGCATGCACTCATTTTAGTCAAATGAAACCTTCTTTTTGGCATTGTATCAAATGCCAATAGGCAGAAAAACATATGGCACTCTTGAGTTCTGAGAGGCAGAAGATAAATCTGAGAAATAACGAAAACATAGTTTAATGTCACAGCCAGCCAAAAACATATGAGGAATGATTACAGGAACTGGGTATGTCTAGTTTAGTGAAAAGAAGGATTAGGGGAGACATGATAGCAATGTTCCAATATCTCAGGGGTTGCCACAAAGAAGAGAGAATCAAGCTATTCTCCGAGGCACCTGAGGGTAGAACAAGAAGCAATGGGTGGAAACTAATCAAGGAGAGAAGCAACTTAGAACTGAGGAGAAATTTCTTGACAGTTGGAACAATTAATCAGTGGAACAGCTTGCCTCCAGAAGTTGTGAATGCTCCAACACTGGAAGTTTTTAAGAAGATGTTGGATAACCACTTGACTGAAGTGGTGTAAGGTTTCCTGCCTAGGCAGGGGGTTGGACTAGAAGACCTCCAAGGTCCCTTCCAACTCTGCTATTCTATATTCTACCCCCAGGTGCCTTGGAGAATAGTTTGACTCCCTCTTCTTTGTGGCAGCCCCTGAGATACTGGAAGACTGCTATCATGCCTCCCCTAGTCCTTCTTTTTCATTAAACTAGACATACCCAAATCCAGCAACCGTTCTTCATATGTTCATAAATCATAAATCTTCCATTTATGATCGGTTCCTGTGAATTCCTCTCAGATCAAGGGATGTACAGATTATGATTCTGCTGGTAGATTCTTCAGTGATTTGGTATGCAGGGCAAATCTTGTTCAGAACTGAAAGGTCATTAAAGAGATTGTTTTACTGATCATTAAAACAGTGACCTTCTTGGAATTCTCTTCTTCCAGGAAAGTCTTAACTTTAATGCTCTGGGGAAATTAACTCCCCTTGTTTTTCAGTCAGCCCAGGAACTTTTCTTTCCATTTCTTCTTCCGGTTCTGCCTTTATATTACTGTATTTTCCGGACTATAAGACGCACCGGAATATAAGACACACCAAGATTTTGAAGAGATAACTTTAAAAAAAAAATGTTTTTGCCCTCCCTGGGCCTGCAAAGGGCTCCTGGAGGGCCAGGGAGGGCAAAAATGTGACGCATGGGGCTTTGGGAGGTGAAAAACGGGCTCATTTTTTTGCAAAAAAAAAAAAGGGTTGTGCAGAGGGTATGGGAGGCCAGTAGAGTGCTCCTGGAGCCTGAGGAAGACAAAAAATGAGGAAAAATCAGCCCTCTTTTTGTGAAAAATGGGACTTTGCTCATTTCTTCCCTCCCCAGCCCCCAGGAGCACCTTGCAGGGCTCCCAAACACTCTGTGCATCCATTTTTGTGAAAGACGATCCACAGGGTGGGGTTTTGGGAGGCCAAAAATGCTGTATTCAGCGTGTAAGACACATCCAGATTTTCAGCCTCTTTTTTGTGGGGGGAAGGTGTGTCTTATACTCCAAAAATATGGTATATTATACAAAAACCCATTTTTAACTGACATGGCAAGAGTTCTATGAATTGTTGTTCAGCAACAGCTAGTGAACCTGGTGCAATCTCAGTCACGGAGGGCAATTTCTACCATTCCTGTGGCTCAGTGGTGGGTTGCAGGCAGTATTGCCCGCTACTGGCATACCAAAGCCTGCCTGGAACACCGGGTACCCTTCCAGTACAGTGCTCAGGAGGGTCCACCTGCCTGCCCGAGCTCATTACCTGTCCCTTAAGCCTTTGGCGCTCCCACGCGCGCATGGCGCATACAGCCCCTGTGCGACGCGCCACCGAGCAGCTGGAGCGTTGTGGAGGTGTTGCAAGCAGGTACAACGGATGTGTGTGCCGCATGTGTGTGTGCACGCACCGCACGTGTCCATGTGGGAGACGCCGAGCCCGTTCCAATTGTACCAGAACCCACCACTGCCGTGCCTGCAAACTCCATAAGGACAGTTTCTACATACATTGGAACCTCTATGTCAGCAATGGCGAACCTTTTTTGACTCGTGGGCCATAAGTGGGGGCGCGCAGGGAGGTCGTGTGCGGGCATGCCACACCCATAATGCAATGCATGACACCCCCCCAGTGCTCATGTGCGCACTACAGGCGTGACCCCACATTTTTGCATGCTTTTTTCACCCTCCCCAGGATCCAGAGGCTTTATAGGAGCCTGGGGAGGGCGAAAACAGCCTCCCCCCTCCCCAGAAGCCCTCCGGAGGTTTCAGGGAGCTTCAGGAGGCTTCCCGGAAGTCTACAAAGCAGTCAAAATGACTCTCCAAGCAAACCGGAAGTCACTTCCAGTTTGCTC
The DNA here is from genome assembly GCF_051295495.1 of Thamnophis sirtalis. Classification (NCBI taxonomy): domain Eukaryota; kingdom Metazoa; phylum Chordata; class Lepidosauria; order Squamata; family Natricidae; genus Thamnophis; species Thamnophis sirtalis. The sequence continues at coordinate 20,093,780 of NW_028261385.1, read as the reverse complement.
GGAGAGTTGTTTTAAGCGCTCCAAAGACTTCAGGGACCTTCAGGGACCTGCTCTGGAGGCTTCACTGAAGCCTCCAGAGCAGTCAAAACGACCCTGTGAGCAAACAGGAAGTCCATTCCCGAATTTCCAGTTTGCCCGTAGTGCTGGTTTTTTGCACTCCGGAGGCTTTTGGGAAGCTCATGAAGCCTCTGGAGAGCCTCCAGGGGAGCAGGAGAGGCTCTTTTCTCCCTCCCCAGGCTCCTATAAAGCCTCTGGAGTCTGGGGAGGGTGAAAAATGGCTTTCAAAAAGGGTGAACTCAGCTGGCGCGCTAGCCAGCTGACAGGGCAGCGCCTCGTGTTCCCTGACAAATGGCTCCGCGTGCCACCTGTAGCATGGGTGCCATAGATTCGCCATCACTGCTCTATGTCTACGAAGAGTCTCAATCATCCTGATCATGATTGTCCCCAAAGGTCTTTTTTCAAGAGGCAACTGGACTTTCTTTGTTTTTCCTTGAACTGAAGAAGCTTCTTGGAGGAGAAGCAAAACGTCTTCAAGGAAAAACAAAGAAAGTCCAGTTGCCTCTTGGAAAAAAAACCTTTGGGACATTGGACCCTGCAATGGTCTCCCCAAAGAGAGAGAGAATAACTTTTCCTTTCAGAATAAAAACTTCAGAAAGTTAGTTTCAAAGCAGAGAATAAGGGTTTTGTTTTTTTTGCTGGAGACTGCAACAGCTTTATTATAGATTGGAGTGGCGTGGAGACATCGATACTCCATAAAGTAGAAGCAAGTGTGAACAGGTATGCTGTGTACTTGTTAGAGGTAAAGTGTATTTCCTACTGGCGTACTTTATAAAGAGCTCGTTCCAGAAAAATAATTAGGTACCCTTTTTGGCTTTGTTATATCTTAGGCTCATTATTTTCTCAGATGTTGCACTCTGGCAGAAAGCATTCTCTGTCCTGTTTCTTTGGCTCTAGTCTTTGTTCTCCCTGAGCTCTTTCTGTGCTGAAATATATTGGATTCCAGTTGGTTATTTTCCCCCCCCAAAAAAGTAATATATAATTTATAAATCATCTATAAAAAAGTGAGAAAACTAAGTTATTGGAACAGAAACCTAACAGGCAAGATTGCCTTATCTTTACATTATTAATCAATGATTATAATATTTTAGAAGTTAAGCATCATCATTTTTAAGTTAAGGTTAATGGAGTTCCAACTTTTGCCCTCTGGAAGTATGGGGGACTAATAGATTCTAGCTGATGACTGGGAATTCTGGCAGTTGTGGTTCTAAAAAGATTGGGGAAGGCACTGGTGTATTCCTCTAAACAATGAGCTTCTGATGTAGTCCAGATTCCCTGAAGCGAGAGGAGAGACAACAAGTTTTCCTCCTGCTGTCATTTAGATACAAAGCTAAGAGTGGAAAGACATGATGGAATGCTCTCCAGAGGGTTCCATCACAAATGCGCGAATGACAAAAGCGCGCCTCACTAAACCGCGGTGACAAAACCGCGCTGACAAAACCGCGCGACGAAGGAGCGACGAATGAGCCCTGAAGCACGCCGACAACAGCGCGCCGACAGAAGCGCGCTGTAACCTAACCCAAAACCTAAACCTAACCCTAAACCTAAACCTAAACCTAAACCTAACCCTAAACCTTACCTTAACTTAAATTGCGCTTCTGTCGGCGCCCTGTTGTCGGCGCGCTGTTGTCGACGCGCTTTTGACGCCGCGGTTTTGTCGGCGCACTTATGACGTTCGCGCTTTGGTCGGGTCACGCTCCAGAGTCCCGGAAGGAATGGAGTGCATTCCAGAGGAGCAAGAGACAATGCAGTTTCGATAGTTTGCATGAGAGAAAGAGGGTGAAGAGAAATAGAACAGACATTCTATTCCCGAATGGAATGGAAAGCAACCGAACGGAATAGAAGAGCTTTATTTGGCCAAGTGTGATTAGATACACAAGTTAATTGTCACTGGTGCAGAAGCTCTTAATGGTCATGCAAAGAAACAGAGTAATAATACTCATAATATGATACCAGTAAGATGGGTAGTAGAGAAGATGGGAAGGATAATAATACTAGAGCCATACAACATGGGTAAATATACTTAGACATAAAACAATACTGTGTGGATTGGGTTTTCAGCCGAGTGATGGAAAAAACTGTCCCTGTATCTAGTTGTTTTGGCATGCAATGCCCTATAGCGGCGTCCCGAGGGGAGCAGTTGAAACAGTTTATGTCTAGGATGTGAGGGGTCTGTAGATGTTTTCTCAGCCCCGCCTTCTGACCCTATCAATATACAATATGCAGGTCTTCTATGGAAGTTTTATGTACAATTGGTCTGCTTTAATTTGGTAAGATTTCTGTCTATAGATGAGGAACAAGGAAGGAAACTATTTCTGAACCCGAGAGAGCTTGAGAAAAAGAAATCTAATGAAATTAGTCCAAGTACTGTGGTACTTGAGCACCCTAGCAGAAGAAAGGGTTTTCAGGAGCAGCTGAAGCATAAAGTATTCTAGAGTTTTTGTTCTAAAAGGAGAAAAAAGAATGCAGCTGTCAGGCTACCCATCTGTTGTTGTTTTCTTCCTAAGACTGATGATTCAGCTTTATTCCGTATGCTTCATTGCGTTGTGTTGCTATATATGGCATCTCAAAATATGAACACCCCTGCCTTCAGATTTTCCCTTTTGCAGCCGGTTCCCAGAATAATATTTTAAATTTAATTGAGACATGGATTCCTGCAGTCACCAAGAGTTGAGTTTAACATGAGGCAGTCTTGTTTTGCTGACTGCTTGAAATAGTTATACTGTATATCCTCCTTGTGATGCATAGTTATTGTGTTTGTATTTGTTCTGGCCAATTCTTTCAAATGAGAGAATCTAGCAGCTGAAAATTCATCCTGTTTTAGTAGACATTCAATATAATTAACTACACATGATTAGTAGGCAGCTACAGTCCTTTAAGCTAAAGGTCAACAGCTTTAACAGGGGATGGAAAGCTTCACATGACCTTTGAATATGGTGGCCGCTTCAAAACACTTGAAGCCATGATGAAATTTTAAGTCATTATTTTAAAAATTAATGTAATGCTATCAATATGATTAAATTTGATGTTTTTGAGCCAATTCCCTTTTGCCACACTAAATATTACAATTTTATGGAGCTGTTTGAAAGGGAAACATGATGTCATGGTATGTGGGACAGCTTTGGAAGATTGGGCAAGGGAACAGCAAGAGACAGCATAGCCATATCTGGATAACGGGTGGGGTAAGAGGCTCAGGGTAAAAAACCTCCCTAATTTCTTGGGTGTAAAAGAGATGAGAGGGGGTAGGACTGTACTTCCAGACTTGCAAGATTTGGTTAATGTAGCTTTACCATGAAATAGAATTAGCTCATCTGGTTGGGATTGCTATCTCTTTTACCCCACGAGGTCAATGTCAATCTTGCAGATTTGAAAGTACAGTCCTCCCCACCCAATCTCTAATATCCTGTACAGATGAACATTTGCATGTTCATCGGATCATATTTCCTAGTTTGGTAATGAAATGTCTGCAAGTAGATCAAGATAAGGGAACAGCTAGAACTCAACAAACAGATCAAGAGAAGGGAGATGAAAAAGGGAAAGAAAGCAGTATTTACAGCTAAATTAAAACAGAGTCTTGGTGTTATCTGAATTTTCCCATCGTCATCCAGCTTTCCTTTGGCAAACCTCATTATTACTTTTTAGCGTCTGCATTTCTCCTTCTAAAATGAAACTTGAAATCCCTTTACTGTGACTGGAAATTTCATCCATCATTATTTAGATTTAAATATGAGCAAACGAGCAATGGTTTTTCTATAGGATGACTGCAAAAACCCACTAAAACAAAGCAAAGAATTCTTGGATCATGTCAAGGAATATCAAAGAATGAACGATCCTCGGTGAACTATAAATCTGATCTTAGCCAGTGACTGTCACTTGTCTCTCTTTCTAAGAGAGACAATAAGATTCAAAAGCAAATAAAAGAATCAAAAGCTCCCAAAGGCAGTCAGATTCTGAAGGCAGCCACAGCATTTGAAAATAATTAGAATTTCAGCCCAAAACTTGACTAAACAAATGTTTGAACTGGTTTTTAAAGGTCACCAAAGATTATATATTATTTCAATAAATAGTATATAAATGATAGACTGAGTGATGTAGAAGGCTTGACTCTGAATTTCCAGCAGACAGATTTGCAAAGGATATGTCTGTTTAAATCAATCACTTAACTTAAGTCAATTACTTAACTTAAGAACCAAGTGGCACAGTGGTGAGAATGCAGTATTGCATACTAATTCTGCCAACTGCCAACAATTTGATTCTGAGTGGCTCATGGTTGACTCTGCCTTAAAGTGAGTCTGTAAACGGCTTAGAAAGGACTGTAAAGCACTGTGAAGGAATATGCAGTATAAGTTAAGTGCTAGGTGCTATTAACTTTATTTTTTAAGAAAAAAAGTTTCTTAACATGGATCTTCTGAAAGTAAAAAAAGAAAAAAAAAACTTCACCAGATGGAACGCTTTTGCTTCGTCTCTTCCTTCAGGAGCCATCTCCGACTATGCCAGCCTGGGGGCTGCCTGTTTGTCCTCAGTTGGAAGCACTACCCTTGGGTCAAACAGGGACTTTGCGATGTCCTTGTGACCACAAGGCTTTGGCTTCCCTGTCACCGTCTCTTCGGGACGGTTTAGGTCCTACCGGACCATCCAAAGACAAAAGTTTAATCGACGGACCCGGATTGTCGGGTCCGTGCGATGTGTCGTCGCGACGTTGGCTCCTCCCTCTCCCATGCTATTAACTTTAAACTGTCAACCTTCTTGACTGTCCCTGCACAATCTCCCGTGATGTACTCAATGTCAAAAAAACTTTTTAAAAAGATAGCATTCTTGGACTCACAATCATCTTAACATTTTGGCCATTCTTGCCCAAAATCTCATGAACATTTTACATTTTCCCTGAAGTCTTGCTAGATCTAATAAGATTTGGACATTTTAATTTTTTAAAAAAAATTCCCATATGGAAGTGTTGCAGGTGCCTTGGTACTCTTGGTATTATAGGCTAATCCCTGATATAACATATCAGTTGAAAGAAAGGCTGAGAGTAAATGCAATATCCCCTAGATGGCTCTTCTATGACTGTTTTGCTTGATAGACACAAAAACCAATGTTTATTTCCATCGCTTTTAGACCTTATTATCCAAGATCATGTGAAGTGTTAATAGCACTTTATAGTGCCTTGGTAAGGCCACACTTGGAATACTGCATCCAGTTTTGGTCACCATAACGTAAAAAAGATGTTGAGACTCTAGAAAGAGTGAAGAGAAGAGCAACAAAGATGATTAGAGGACTGGAGGCTAAAACATATGAAGAACGGTTGTAGGACCTGGGTATGTCTAGTTTAATGAAAAGAAGGACTAGGGGAGAGATGATAGCAGTGTTCCAACATCTCAGGGGTTGCCACAAAGAAGAGGGAGTCAAACTATTCTCCAAAGCACCTGAGGGCAGGACAAGAAGCAATGAGTGGAAACTAATCAAGGAGAGAAGCAACTTAAAACTGAAGAGAAATTTCCTGACTTAGAATAATTAATCAGTGGAACAACTTGCTTCCAACACTGGAAGTTTTCAAGAAGATGTTGGATAACCATTTGTCTGAAGTGGTGTAGGTTTTCCTGTCTAAGCAGGAGGTTGAAGACCTCCAAGGTCCCTTCCAACTCTGTTATTCTATTCTATTCTGTTCTATTCCCTGTATTGTAAACTTAGTGAAGTCTACAATTGCTCCCTGCATTGCACTCAATCTGTATCCAGAAATAAAATTAGAATGTGGTCCTCCAAGGAAGTCAAAATATGACCTCCAGGCTTGATAGTTGGCTTCGGAATGACCAATTAAGACCTTCTCTACAGCTGTATATTTCTATTATTCTTGACCTTGACAAAATTCTAGACTGATTTCAGTGACTTTTTAGTGCAACAATGTTATATTTCTTGAGTGTCTTTTATTATAAGCGGACCATAGCTAATTGGATTTTAAATTAGACAAAACTACAGAATGACAAGTCCCACTTTTTCACTTGTTTTATAATAAGGAAGTTATTATAAAGTTGAATCCCGATTATTTGAACGTTTAATTTAATTTGGAGCCTGTTACAACTATATCATCCACCTCTGTTTTCACAAATATTACAAAAGTTTAAGCACAATTTTTATAGATCTTGACAAAAGCTTCTAAATAATCTCAAAACATAGAACTACTGTATTAAGATAAATGAAGCAAAATTTTAATTAATATAATTTCTAAGTTGAATATATTGCTGTAAACTAGGGTACAGTGTTGATAAACAATCCAATCACCTCTAAGTATTGCAGACTAACTCTGCTCACAGCCTGGAGTTCGATCTTGACCAGCTCAAGGTTGACTTGACCTTCTATCCTTCCGGGGTCAGTAAAATGAGAATCCAGATTGTTGGGGGCAATATTCTGACCTTGTAAACTGCTGTCAGGGTTCTGATGGATGTCCTAATTAATTAAATTAGAGAGGACTGTAAAGCACCGTGAAACTTTATATATGTCTAAGTGCTATTGCTATTGGTAGTTTGACAGAAAAATCATTCAGAAGACACAATTACCGTATTTTTCGGAGTATAAGACACACCTTTTTCCCTCAAAAAAGAGGCTGAAAATCTGGGTGTGTCTTATACACGGAATACAGCATTTTTTGCCTCCTGAAACCCCGCCCCTTCACCAAAATGGCCGTGCATAGCTTGTAGGGGGGTTTCAGAGAGCTCCTGGGGGCTGGGGAGGGCAGAAATGAGCAAAAAATGGGCTGTTTTTTTGTTCAATTTGCCCCCCCCGCCCCCAGGAGCACTCTATAAGCTTCCCAATGTCCTTTTTTGACAAAAAATGGACCCTTCAGGAAAAATGGGCTGTTTTTTGCTCACCACCCCCCACCCAGGAACACTATAAGCCTCCTAAGGGCTATTCACACCCTTTTAAAAAAAAGGCCCCATTTTTGTGAAAAACGGGCCGTTTTGGGGAGGTTTGCAGAGTGCAAATACTTTTTTTTTTAATTTGCCTCTTCAAAACCTTAGTGCGTCTTATACTACGGTGCATCTTATACACCGAAAAATATGGTATAATATCCTAGCTTTTAAAGAAGGTTATTTAAGATAACAAGTTCATCAAATGGTGTAAGGTTTCCTGCCTCAGCAGTGGGTTGGACTAAAAGACCCCCAAGATCCCTTCCAACTCTGTTATTCTGTTAAATGTCTATTTCTAATTAAAGAAGTGATCTCTTATAATTTATGACTGTTTATATTTATTTACTAATTATTGAACATATGTACATAATATTCATTCGTATGTATTATAAATTTATATATTAGCTAAATTTATATGAAGGAAATTCTCTTGATCTCAGCATTGCAATTCATTTTGTATGAAAATCTATGGCATCTGGAGGCAATTAAGAGACATTTGATCTTGGAGTATTGGTTCATTGGCTCAATGGCAAGATGGTAAAATAAGTTCTGTGCCTAAAATGCCCCAGGAGTTGGGTTAAGATACCTCTCAAATTCAGTTGCAAATTACAGGCTAAGAACAGGTAACCATTGTGGGAATAAAGCCACAATATGGGATGCCAGAAACCCTTGGCTGACTAAAGATCCTACCCCTCCCTGAATATTAAAGATATAAAATTTAGTAAATTGTTCTAGCAGTGAAGGAGAGGAATCTGGTCAATAAAGCACTACTCACATCGTATTTTAATAACTTTAGTAGCATTGCTCTAGGACGTATGATTTCAAAATCATACTCAAAAAAATAGAATCACGGGTTCTTTTAGGTGTTCACAAACTCGTTATGTATGATACTCTTTGTCTTCTATCTCTATTTTTCCCCTTAGAATATTTTCACAGTAATCCCATAAAGTTTTGCCCTGATATGACTGATGATAAACTTGGCTGACTTAATGGTTTATAGCTCTGATTTAATTAAGATCATATCCCAAGTTGCTTTTAAGATTAATGGTTAATAACAAATAACAACATTGGAAAGCTTAAATGGAACTTTCTTGTAGGTAGATAAAAATACCTGTTAAAATTATTTTCCCCCATTCTTTCCACTAGCAATGGGGGGAGGGAGGGGAGAGGAGAGTAGAATAGAGGAGAGGAGGATTTCATTCCCATTTGGCCAAAATGAGTTGGCAGAGTTTGAGAACATGGAACTCATAGTTAATAATCATGCTTCAGATTGCATCATAAAATGTTAAAAGTTTCACCATGAAGTAAAGATAAAAATCTTTATCCCTGCACTGGTGTCCTTCGACCACAGTCACATTGCAAGAAATATCTTAGTGATATTTTTTCAGCAGGAATAAAATTGTGCTTCGGTGCTCTTTCTATTCATCAAAGAGGCATCAGATTGTCATCAGTGTCACTTCCACCCAGGTAAATATATAGTACATGTCAGTGGAGTAAATGCACAGCAGTTTGCTGAGAATGCATGGCTCATGCATATATATATATGTATATATATATATATTTGGAGGAATGATCAAGGAATGATCAAGTAATGAATATATTATAATAAATGAATTCTGGAAACCGGAGAAGGTCATCAAGTGGGCGGGTATGCAAATGTGAGACAGAGAAAATGTTCTACCCCTGCAAACAGAGTGTTAAAACACACACCATTAAGGGTCCCCAGTTACAGTTTTGGTAGTGCCAATATACAGCTTGCGGGTTGAAAAATAATAGGGTGTGAAGGAACTTAGAGGAACCACAGTGAATCACCAACAGTGGCATCAAAGACTTTGCTTTGCTATTAGATGGCTCCATGGTATGTTTTTCCTGCCCGTTTCTGTTTTTCCTTTTAAAAATGCCTAGCTGTGGTTTCAAAAGAGATGGGAGAAATACAAGGAAAATAATACAAATTGAAAACAGTAATAGTGACAATCTAATACAGTATTCTCTAACCTTAGCAACTTTAAGACATGTGGACTTCAATTCCCAGAATTCCCCAGCCACCAATGGGTTAGGGGTTATGGTTGGCAGGGGAATTCTGGGAGTTGAAGTCCACATGTCTTAAAGTTGCCATGATTTGGAAACCCTGATCTAATAGCAATACTAGTCTACAGAAACACATGTTTTGTTGAAAGTGAAGCTGGAATGATTTAGCACAGGGGTGTCAAACTCGTGGCCCATGGCCAGATGCATCACATGCTGGCTCTGCCCCTGCCCAGTTTAGCGAATGGGGGGGGGGAGTCCCAATAAGTCATGTGACGCCGCCATGACAACGTAAGTTTGACACCCCTGATTTAACAGCTTCATGAAAGGAGCATTGTGGGAGGGAGGGAGCTGGTATCATGATCTACTGATGGATCTATACTTATTTTTCAAAGAGACCATAATATCCTCTACCCTGGAAGTAATATTTAGCCTTCCTGAACCTTAGTTGTGATTGTTTTAATCTCTGAGAAAGTAAAATCTTGTAAGAGACTGTGGACCAGAGGTGGTATTCAGTAGGTTCTGGCCAGTTCTGGAGAACCAGTAGCAGAAATTTTGAGTAGTTCAGAGAACGGATAAATACCACCTGTGACTGGCCCCACCCCCATCTATTCTTTGCCTCCCGAGTCCCAGCTCATCTGGAGGAAATGGATTTTGTAGTACCCTTCCCTTGCCACGCCCACCAAGCCCCACCCACAGAATCGGTAGTAAAAATATTAGAATCCCACCACTGCTGTTGACCAAGATCATCTATCTAGGTGAGGGAACAAAAAGTGTGATTATTTCATTACAGATACGAAACATTTTAAGTTTAGAACGTACTCTATTCATTTAAACATTTAAAACAAGAACAACACCTGACTTACTCCTTTAAAAAAAAAACTTCAAGGCAATTTTTTCTCTTCCATTCAATCATGTCTGGGTTTTTTTGGGGGGGAGACTGCCTAGACAAGTCACACAGACATGATCTATGTAATTGCTAAGATCCACCTCGATATCATATAATCAATCCATCACATGCTGTAAAATTACAACTATATCCCCTTAGTAGGAAAAAGTTACAAACGATTTCTATGGTATAAACAAAATTAGTTTGCCAAGCTTCACACACAATTTTAGGCTATCATGAAGACACATGACCTCACCAGCAAACAAGCAGATTAAACCAATGTTCTTGCTTTACACAACAAGAAGACTCACTTTCTGCTCAGGTCATTGAGTTATTGATGTAGTTACATTGCCATTTGTCTTATTTTTGCACGCTCCTGAGTGTGTCTTATTTGCTCAATAGCCTTTTTTTTCTCTTTCAAATAAACTCTCTGCCTTTCCAGACACCTCAATGGCAACAGAAAGATTAATCACAAATATTTCACTAATGAAAGAAAGGAAAGGAAGTATGTAGGCACTTTCCCCCCCACAGTGTTTTGTTGTTATAGTGACAACACAAGACAGTTTTGTTGTGGGGTAGCAGAGACAGTTGGGCCTCTAAGAATAAAGTCTTAACATAATTGACTGAAATTAATTTGCTAAATGTACCATTTCAGAATAAGCCGATGTAGCATTATATATGTCAACTGTGAAACAAGGACAACAGCATGCCTGTGAATATTAATTCAGGAATAGGGAACAACGAGAATGGGATTGTGCCTTGCTTACAAGCTTTTCTTAATTAGTTTTTTTTTTTTGTGATAGAATGAGTGAGGCAGTAGATTCCCAGGAGGGATGGGGTGAATTTCAGAGGAGTAAAAGCCAACTCAGCCCAGATATTATGTGTGAGAGAAAGAGGGTGAAGACAGCCCCTCCTAAGTGGTTGAGAGAGTATATTGACATTGTAGATGCTGTTAATTGAGCTTTCAGTCTGGCAACTTATGTCTATAGGTGTGAAATCTATATATAAACCAAATACCACTCATTCATCTCCAGAATTGTAAAGCCTACAAACTTGAAATTTGGCATGTATGTTCCTCTTGGCTTCCAGGTGCTTGCTAAGAAAGGATTTTCCTAAATGACCATCAGATCATCAGTATTTCTTATACAGTATTATATTAACACACATCGATGCTAAGGAGTTAGACAATCTACTCTCCCTCCCCACCTGAAAGGAACTCTGTTCCAACTGCCAGTTGCCTTATATGGGCGTGGCCAACATGTGACTCATCCAGCCTGTGGGCTGGTCCGATGACATGGTTTTGTAGCGAAGCACAGGTATCCAGCTAGTAATAAATAAAGGACTCAGCTTGGAAGAATTGCTACCTGTATTTCTTGGTCTTGACATTATTTGGCTCTTGCAGAAGAAAGGATGCAGTACAGAGTGTGCCACTTATAGCAATCCCCAAAATGGGAGTGTTCAAAGACTATACTGGTGTAAAACTGTGCATATAATTAATGGTACTAAATGCAAATATATAAATCATACCAACTTTTAAAGTATAATAGATCTCATGACTCAATCTTCTGTTGGGTGGGTTACGTGCAATATAAGGCAATTAAAGGCCAAAGAGATGAACAGTCTAAATGTCTGAGGTGCACCTAAAAGTGGTATTTCTCTTCTCTCTGTCCTGTCTTTTTTCACCTGCTCCTTCATGTCCCAAAATGTCTTGCTGTGCAAAATCAAAATGGATGCTAATGAAGTCTTGAACAAGCTGCAATCAAGATATTTCCCTCCTGCTTTTGAGGGTCCTATTTCCAGCACACAGATGCTTTTCTTCAGGCTCATTAGGCTGAAGTTTTTCCAATGATTGGAAATGATTCTCCTGATACTCACCCCTTTCTTCCAGAACAATTTCTTAGCAGAGTTTATGGGTAGTCCTTGTTTAGTGACTGCCTTGTTTAGCAACTGTTCACAATTTTAGTGGTGATGAAAAGGTTCCCAGGTTTATAAAGCAAAGGAAAGCTGAAGTAAATCATGAGGACAGTCATGTTTTCACTTAGCGACAGCATTGATGAGCCCAATTGTGGTCACTAAATGAGGAATACTTGTAGTAAGTTATACCCTAGTTGCTGAACATTGCTAACTTCAGAAATTCTATTCCAGAAACTTGTGCCATTAATTCAAGATCAGAATGCATTGAAAGACACTGTGTCTCTCCCTCTCCCTCCCTCCCCCCCTCTCTCTTTCTCCCTCCCACCCTCTCTCTCCCTTTCCCTCATTCACTCTCCCCACCCCTCATGCCCTCTCTCTTTCTAGTTCTCTCTCCCTCTCTCTCTCTCTCTCTCAGGCCTGCAGCCATATTTGCTTGTGGATCTTTGGCCTGCCACACTTTCTATTATTCTACTGTGCCTTTTCTATTGTTGGAAAATGGGAGAGGGGATTGTACGGAGTTAGATGCTATATAGCCAAAAAATTCCTTCTAGAAAGCCAAGGTCATCCTTTGTCTCTGCACCTGTGCACCTGACCAGAACTGGATGGGTGGAACTGCCAGCATGGCAGTGGGAGATTGGCTTGTGGATGTGGGGCAAAATCTTGAACTTTCAACTGGCTGGGGAGAACAGGGAAGCTTTCAGATTCAGGTTTTCCCAGATGTGCCAACATGGCTCTCTTAATATATTGGAACTTTGAGCAATACTTTGCCTTGGATTCTGATTTAATTTTGGATGCTATTTGGAACCCTGACACACACACTCTCTCTTTTTCTCACTCCCCCCTCTCTCCCTCTTTCTCTCTCTCTCTCCCTCTCTCTCCCTCTTCCCCCTTCTCTCCCTCTCTCTCCCTCCATCCACTATTACAGCATTAAGACCTATTCTTTGCTGGTCAAGTGTCTGGTCTGTTCCTAAGCCAGACTAGAATAGCTGCAGAAAGAAGTGAGACTAAATAGAAAGAGGTATATCAGCAGTAGACTTAAGTAACCATCAGAAAGCCCATTAGTCACTTAGTAAATGGCCTTTACACTGAGTCACATTGCCACCAAGCCAATAACCTCCATGAGGTTCATGAATTAGTTTGAAACCAACCATGGCTAGCGCCATAATTCATGGTAGTGAATTTCAAAATTGAATTATGCATTGTGTAAAAGCAAAAGAAAATCATTTTGCCCTGTTTCTTCCAGAATTCAATTTCATTGGGCGACCTCTGGTTTTAATAGATTGGGAAGGGAGATATAGCTCCTCCTCCTTCCCCTTATCCACAGCATGCATAAATTTGTACATTTCAATCATATGACCTCTCATTTGCATGCTTTCTAGATTTAAAAAAACCCTAAACTTTGCAATATTTCCTCACAGAGAAGCTACACAGAGGACTTCATAGGTTACTTTAACTTCAAACATCTTTTGATTAAAACTAATTCTCTATAGATTTGCAACAGACTCAGCCATTAGTGTGAGTTATAAGTTATAAGTCTATAATCAGCTGCAAGTTGTCAAATTGATGAAAACTTGCATGATGATGTCATTGTGTAAGTGGTATGATTTATATACTTGTATTATGTAAATAATCTCATTTGCATGATGATCTCATCAAGCATATATCATCATTTAGCCTACCATTCCTTTCCTGCAGGCATCCTTAACTACTGTTGACTCAATTAAGTGTGATATCAGCGTGCTGTGCAATCCAACTCACCAGAAGTGCTGTTCTGCCTTATGTTAAATTCATGGGAAGGAATGGGGAGGCTTAGCTTCATTACTTAACAATTTCTGTTCCAGCTGAATGAGATATTGTGACTTTTTAATAATACACAAAGGTTATTAAAGTCTGGTAAGGAAAAAAAGGCTTTTGTGTGAAATATTTGATTTTGCAGAGGTGATACATTGAAAATTATTTAAAGATTTCTGGTAATAAAAAACAACAACCCTGGAAATGGAAAATTCATTTTATTTTATCTTGTCAGGTTTCTTTATTCTTCAGCTTACTGAGCAGAATATAATTGAGAGCTGCAGTAAAGTCTTCTGAAACTCACATCTGTTCTTGCTGAAAAACACCTGTGTCTAAGGGTGAGGGTATGAGATCTGTGTGAAAGTTTTATCAGGGTTATTTGAAGCATCCAGTGACTTTCGAGTTGAGGCTTCTTCAGAAGTTGGAGGTCCTTGGGTTCCTCTGAGCTTGATTGTTTTCTTGCAGATGTTTCATTATGCAAACTAGGTGACACCAAAAGTGCTAGATGTTACCTAGTTTGGGTAATGAAATGTCTGCCAAAAAACAACAATCGAGCTCAGTGAGCACCAAGGACCCCTCATTTCAACTCTGAGCTACGAATATTCTCTTTCATTTTTCAGAGGTTGTCGTTTGCTAGATGTGATTGTGCAGCCATAACTACTGAGGCATGATAGCTGTTATTGGTGCAAATTTCCTGCAGGATCCTTCCACCCAAGGATTTTGATCCACTTACTGGCCAAGTCTTGAATCTGTCAGCCATCAGGATTTAAGAACTAAAACGAGGGGAACCTGATAGAGCCAAGGTGGCGCAGTGGTTAAAAGCAGCACTGCAGGCTACTGCTAGATCAGCAGGTCAGCGGTTCAAATCTCACCGGCTCAGGGTTGACTCAGCCTTCCATCCTTCCGAGGTGGGTAAAATGAGGACCCAGATTGTTGGGGGCAATATGCTGACTCTCTGTAAACCGCTTAGAGAGGCCTGAAAGGCCTATGAAGCGGTATATAAGTCTACTGCTATTGCTGTATGGCAGGGATGTCAAACTCAAGGCCCAGCCTGCGGAGTGCTTAGATCTGGCTCGCGGGGCTGCCCTGGAAACAGTGAAGGACTGGTCTGCAGTGCATCTGCCATCGAAAATGGAGCTTGGAAGGGCTGTGGGCGGCCCTCCCAAGCTCCATTTTTGCTGCTAGAAGATTGCAGGAGGCTGTCACAGCTGAAACGGAACTCAGGAGCCTGTTTTCGCTGGAAGAGCACTCAAGCTGCCACAGGTGCCCCAGACATGAGTGATGTCAATTTGACTACGCCCACCCTTTACAGGCCCCTCCCAAGGTCAAACACAACCCTGATATGGCCCTCAATGAAAACAAGTTTGACACCCTTGCTGTATGGCCTCCTCCCACCCCCCGGCCTGGCTCTGCTTCTACTTTTGCAACCAGAGCATACATGTTATGGTATTCTGTTTTTGGGTTCTCTGAAGTTTGCAGGCCCTCTGTATAAGGATTCGTATTTGCATGCCAAAGATTGCTCTCATTTTTTTTTTCCTGTCTATAGATTTGTCTGTGTCCTGTTCCTAGAGCCTGCTTGTAAATATTTAAAATACTTCAAATATTTCTCAACCTTATTCCATTCCTAACAACAGACATTCCGGTCTCAATTGTGATCTTAATCAAGGACTTTATTAAACTGATACGCTGCTTGAGTAAAAACTCCCAACGACTTGGGCTACTTTACAAATTATTCAAAACATTTTAAAAACAAGTAATAGGATAAGAAACACAAAATCAGGACACAAGATGGTAGCGAAACAAATCTGAAAGAAGGGGTGTCAGGTGTCTTCAGCAGCATCCTGGCTGAAAGGGACATCTTCAGGACCTTTTGAAACCCCAGTAGGGTGGAGCCCATTTAAGCCCATGGAAGATAAGTTGCTTTATTTTATGCTAGGTATTCTTTGTGTGAGACGGGAACAGAATATTTTTGCCCCTCTAGCTTTGGTGTGATGGACTTCTACGAAGGGCAGTTTCCCAGGAAGGAAAGAGCCTATGGTCGGCTGCTCCGACCCTATGGAACGAACTCCCCGTGGAGATTCGTACCCTCACCACCCTTCAGACCTTCCGCGTAGCCCTTAAAACCTGGCTGTCCCGACAGGCCTGGGGCTAAAGACTTCAACCCCACCCGAATAGTATGACTGTTGTGCTTTTTTAACGATGTATTGTCTTTATGTGTATAACTTGTTTTGTCCTTCCCTCCCCCTGAAGTGTGAGCCGCCCTGAGTCCCCTCAGGGAAAAGGGCGGCATACAAATAAAGTTAAATCCAAATCCAAATCCTATTCCAAGGGGCAGGGGAATGAGACAAAAGGTAGCACAAGTCAGAGCTGTATAGGAGAGAGAGAGGGAAAGAGTCAGGATAGCCACTTAAAATCTACCAAGGTGTCTCCATTAGGATGACAGTAGTAAGCTGTTTAGTCTGGCAAGATCCTGTCTATTGTGCATAATCAAATGAAGAACTCAACTTTGCTTGGCTACGTTGCCTGGCAACAAAGGGCTGAATTAATAGTTTTCTGTGTTTTTCTGTCGTGGAAACTTCACTTTTGAGGTTTAAGTTTAAAGATCAGTAGGCACTTTTCTTAAATGCGATGTACTTATCCTGACTTTTCAAAGTGCAGTTCGTTATTGGGGATTATTATCTACAAAATTCATGAAATCAAATTAAATATATAAATTTAGTCTAAGGTTAGCAAATGAAAGACAAAGGCGACCGTCAAACTGAACAGCAGAGATTTTTTTTTAGTACCAAGGAGTTTTACAAAGACTCATGTATCGAGATTGTTCCAACATCAAATCCGGTCAACAATTCAAGAATGGAAGATTAAAGTTGGCGAATAGAATAAAATACTTTGTTAGGAATCACTTTATTGGTTAAGTATGAGTAGATACACAAGGCATTTGTCTCCAGTGTATAAGCTCTCCGTGTACATGCAAAGTAACAAAGTAATAATAATCTTAATAACAAAGGAGAATAATCGTAATAATGATACTAATAGAGAAGGTAGTGGAACAGGTGATAAGGATAAAAGTAAGATAGCCAAACTACGTGGCTAGATAGCAATAGCAATAGCAGTTAGACTTATATACCGCTTCATAGGGCTTTCAGCCCTCTCTAAGCGGTTTACAGAGTCAGCATATTGCCCCCAACAACAATCCGGGTCCTCATTTTACCCACCTCGGAAGGATGGAAGGCTGAGTCAACCCTGAGCCGGTGAGATTTGAACAGCCGAACTGCAGAACTGCAGTCAGCTGACGTAGCCTGCAGTGCTGCATTTAACCACTGCGCCACCTCGGCTCTATATTCGTAGGCATAAGACAGTGCTGTGGGAATTAGGCATTTAGTAGAATGATGGCATGAGGAAAACAGTCTCAGGGCCTAGTTTTGGCATGCAATGCCCTATAGCAGGGGAGAAGTTGAAATAGTTTCTGTTCAGGATGTGCTGGATCTGTAGATATTTTCTCAGCTCTCTTTCTGATCCATACAATATACAGTACACAGTAATGGCAAAACTATAGATACTCATATTAAAAGTTTAATTAAATTCAAGTAGAAATGACTCTCTTACATACAATATATCACAAAACAAGGCAGCCTTAGAAATTTGAGATATGGTTTTGCAGGGGGGGGGAGTTAAGCAATTACTTTAAAAATAAAATAAACAATTTAAATAAGCAACAATCTCTCCTATTTCAAGAAAAGGACAAATTCCTAAGTAGGGATTAATGAACAAAGATAAGGGAAGGGAAGGGAAGGGAAAAGAAAGCTAATAAAAGTGCCTCTTTGAAGATGGTTTATTATGGTTTTTTTTTTATTTCAGCCTTTTGCTTTTTTGTTGTTGTTGTGTTTTTTTTGCTATTAGCTTGAAGAATATAAAGCAAACCTATGTCTCTTTATGTTTATTACAAAGTGTCATATTTTTTTAATGGGAAATTGTTCCAGCAGCTTTGCTGGCCATATTTGCTCCGTAAATTTTATAAGCACAGAGCAAATACTGTTGCTCTGATCAGGCTTAGTTTCTCTCAAGTAATCCTCATGGCATTGCTGAGAGCCCCTACCTCTCTCTTTCGCCTGATGTTCTGCCTACAGAGATGAAAATGAAAGTGTTCTTTGCTTGTGTGTGAAAGGATGGGTAAAGGTTATCACCTAGCTCAGGGGTCACC
Organism: Thamnophis sirtalis; assembly: GCF_051295495.1. Taxonomy (NCBI): domain Eukaryota; kingdom Metazoa; phylum Chordata; class Lepidosauria; order Squamata; family Natricidae; genus Thamnophis; species Thamnophis sirtalis. Next base: position 20,076,001 of record NW_028261385.1, on the reverse strand, counting down.
AACCTTTTGGACTTCAGGGACTCCTAAATTCATAATTTTAAATCCCGTGGACCACTAATAGGATCTGCCTAATGACCAGCTGGGTGGGTGTGGCAAGGTGATCATGTGACTGGATGGGTGTGGCCAACTCGATGTCACTCACGTCGAGGGGCGCCTCGCCATCCTGCCTGGGCACCTTAGGGCTCCAACAGGAAGCAGTTGCCTGGGAACGAGAAAGAGTTGGCAAAACAGCTGGCTCAGGTCAAATTGGACGGACTACGAGCATAGGCTTTCCAAGAAGAAGGAAGACCTGTGGGAGTGCAAGGCCAGATACCAGAGCTTGGAGGCTCAGCGAGCTGAAATGGTTAGCCAGTTCCAAGCTAGGAAGCAGTCTCACTGGAACAAGGCCCTCTGGCTCTTTGCCACCAGCAACGCTTCCCTCCAGCCTTCACCCAAAGCCTCGCATCAGAAGGCTGAAGCAGACCCCAAGTCGAAATTTCTGCCCCCCTCCGCACAAAAAGACCCTGAAGGGAGAGAGTCTACAGCAATGCAAGCGTTCATTGCATGTATCCGGCCGAGGGGCCGTAGTTTGAGGACCCCTGATTTAATGCAATATAAAAAATGCAAATAATTTTTCTGTGCACCACCAAAATTTTCTTGCGGACCACCAGTGGTTCCACAGACCACCAGTTAGTGACCTAGCTAACTATAACCTACCAAGAGAAGGGCCAGAGAACAAATGGTTTTTCTGGTTGCCTGGGAACAAAAAGCAGGGGGAAAAATGATTATGAACAAGCGGCAGGAAGAATGACAAGAGAAAGAGGGAGTATAAGAATAAATCCTTAACTTTCAATCTACATCCAGCTAGCCTTTCTGATCAATGATTTGGATAAGAGGATAAATGGGGAACTCATCCAATTTGCAGATGACACCAAGCTGGCAGGAATAGCTAACACTCCAGAAGACAGGCTTAAGATACAGAAGGATCTTGACAAACTTGAACATTGGGCGCAATGTTCAACAAAATGAAATTCAATGGTGAAAAAAGTAAGGTTGTACATTTAGGCAAGAAAAACAAAATGCACAGGTACAGTATAGGTGGTACCTTGCTTAATAATAGTAACCGTGAGAGGGATCTTGGGATCCTAGTGGGCAAGCTTTTAAACATGAGCCATCAGTGTGCAGCAGCTTTCAAAAAAGCCAACACAGATTCCGGTTGCATAAACAAAAGGATAGAATCAAGATCACATGAAGTATTAATACCACTCTATAATACCTCGGTAAGGCCACACTTGGAATTCAGTTTTGGTTGCCATGATGAAAAAAAGATGTGGAGACTCTAGAAAGAGTGCAGAGTAGAGCAACAAAGATAATTAGGGGACTGGAGACTAAAACATATGAAGAACAGTTGCAGGAACTGGGTATGCCTAGTTTAATGAAAAGAAGGACTAGGGGAGACATGATAGCATGTTCCAATATCTCAGGGGCTGCTACAAAGAAGAGGGAGTCAAGCTATTCTCTAAAGCACCTGAGGGTAGAACAAGAAGCAATGGGTGGAAACTAATCAAGGAGAGAATTGAAGAACTTAGAACTGAGGAGAAATTTCCTGACAGTTAGAACAATTAATCAGTGGAACAGCTTGCCTCCAGAAGTTGTGAATGCTCCAACACTGGAAGTCTTTAAGAAGATGTTGGATAGTCATTTGTCTGAAATGGTATAGGGTTTCCTGTCTAGGCAGGGGGTTTGACTAGAAGACCTCCAAGGTCCCTTCCAACTCTGTTACTCTATTCTATCAGTAATTTTTGTGATGCTGAAGTATTAGTGCCCCAAAGACAAACTTCTGAGAACATGAAGGTATTCCCAAGGACCGTATGGAAGAAGCATCTGGTCTGGATTAGAGTCTTGTGAGTCTAGGTCAGGGATGATAGGTCTCTTCCTGCCCTGACAAAATTCTGAGCCTTGAACTACTGCACCTATTCTTCAGGCATGTTCTTCTGGTTGTTCCCCATGTCTTGAGGTAAACATTTGACCAAACTAGTCCATGTAACATTATGTGCCTGTGGGAAAGAGAAATCTGTTATTTATGCTACCTTTACAGAAAGTATATTGAACACTATTGGTTTTTTTGTTCTTTTTGTTTCAGAAACATCAAACTTTTTCAAACAGCAAGAACTTCGAAGGATGAAGTGGGAAAGGAACCGTGTGACGCCAAGAACAACCTACCGGCGTTCTGTCAGTAGAGAAAGATGGGTGGAGACTTTGGTAGTTGCTGATAGTAAAATGATTGAATACCACGGAAGCGAAAATGTGGAATCCTATATCCTCACTATCATAAATATGGTGGGTCATACCATTTATTTCTATTGGGGTGGATTTGATTTTGACTTGATTTTGATTCTATTTGATTCAGTTCAGTGAATGTGATTGTCCCCTATATTTAATTATTTTCTCCTGTCATCTTAAAAATAGAACGATGCTTTTGTGGAAGCACAGTTCTTTATCCTAAATATGCCTGAAGAAGTATGCCAAATACAGATGTAGAGAATAGCGTAAAATTTGAGTCAAAATATTTTAGCAAAAGCACAACACTTCCAATTCATCTAAGCAACTTAGTACTTATCCATAGCAACCAAAACAAACTCTGTATAAGTTTGCCTTGCATTTTGTTTAATTTGCTTCAGTTATTATATATTCCAGTAACTTCCATTTGACATCTCAGGACCTCTTCCGTTTCCTTTTGTCTCTTCTTCTTTCCCCAGTCATATTTAGCTTGTAAGTTCTTTGGAGAAAGGAACTAGCTGCCAGATACTTTGATGTTGATCGAAAGTGTTCATGGGACTGAGGAAGATGTGTCCAAAAAAGTCAAGATGTTGGCCACAACCGTGCAATCAAAGCACATTAAAAAAAGTGGAGCTTCAATAGTAGGATTGTGGCTGTCATCTTGACTTCTTTGACACTCGTCATCACTATTAGGAAAAAAAATTGAAGAAGAAGAAGAATCCGCTAAGTTCATATTGCCTGGCTTTGATTTAGGTGGCAGGATTATTCCATGATCCGAGCATTGGCAACGCGATCCATATTGTGCTTGTTCGGCTTATTCTTCTTGAAGAAGAGGAGGTAAGAATTTGGTCTCCTGGTTAATCCTAAGCTTGGTCATGTCATTGAAAGAAGACGCTTGAAGGAAAGCGCGAGTTTTTAGGACCTTGCAAAAGAACAGAAGGGTTCCTGTTATCTGAACTTCACAGGGCATGATGTTCCACGGGGCAAGCATTGCAACAGAGAAGTAGGGCATGAATGACCATCACTTGGGCCTCCAGTTCCAGAAATGGGCACAACTGACATACAATAGATGTAGGATCTATTCAGTCAACTTTTACAAAGAATCCAACTTTTTATTTTTCCTCTTCAGAAATGCACTCTGTAGAAGAAGAGTTAGTATTAATTCCAATGCTCCTGCTTTCAAATGAGATAAAGTGCTATTAATTTATCATTATGCTTCACCTATCCTCTAGTTTAGGGATAACATTTGTTTCAAAGTAGAAAAAAATAATGTTCTAACCAGGGCTGGGCTTCAAAATTTTTAGCAAGGGGTTCTCTGCCCAGTTTCTGGGTGGGAAATGGGCCTATTTTTGCCCCCCCCCGAACTTGTGGTAGGCCCGGTTTTTTTTGCCCTCCCTGAGCCTTCACACGTGCCCTGAACTTACTTGCATCCCACATGGCTGCTTGGGGACTCCTGGGAGGGGAGGGGCCAGTCAGGAGTGAGATTTGGGGGGGGGGTTCTCCGAACTGCACAGAATCTTAGCTAGAGGTTCTCCCGAACCCCTGCGAAACCCCAGCAGCCCATCCCTGGTTCTAACAAGAAATATATTGCAGTTTCTTTTTGTTTATTTTTTTTTATCCCATGAAGACTTCTCCATTTTTTCTATTGTACTGTTTTTTTCCTCCCTTGATCTATCTTCAGTAATAACCCCTTTTTAAAAAAATCACATGCCAGGATTCAATAAATGACTATTATAATCACGTCTCTCACCTCATGCAATAGCAATATTTATTAAAACTCAATTAACTTGCCAGGCTTTGTCATTATCACAGATACTGATAGTCTTCTGACAAGATAATTCATTTCCCCATCTCTTTGTAGCAAGGGCTGAAAATCACCCACCATGCAGATAAGACTTTAGCCAGCTTTTGTAAATGGCAGAAGAGTATCAACCCGAAATTGGATACAAACCCACTTCACCATGATGTAGCTGTACTTCTTACCAGGTAGGATATTCTCCTTATGTATGGGGTTCTTTGAATGAGATACGGCAGTGGTGAAATTCAAAAAAATTCCCTACAGGTTCTGTGGGCATGGCTTGGTGGGCATGGCTTAGTGGTCATGTGACTGTGTGGGCATGGTGTGGCTTGCTGGTCATGTGACTGGGTAGGCGTGGCTGCACAACTGACTCATACACAATGTAAAAGCAGCTGGACCTCACACAAAATGGCCCCTGCAACAAAGCAGGAACCTCACAGACAATCAGGCACAGCTGATTGTCACACAGTTGATCATTGGAACTTTAAAAAACTTTTTAAAGCATTTTTATTACTGGTTCGGGTGAATCGGCCCGAACTGGTAGCATTTCACCCCTGAGATACAGGTAGTCTTTGACCCAAAGGTGCTTTCTTTTCAGAAGACAACTGTATTTTCTTGTTTTTTCTTTTTAAGATGTTTCGCTTCTCATCCAAGAAGTTTTTTCAGCTCTGACAGGATAGTGAAGAATGGAAGGATATTCCTTGCAGACAGCTGGTCATTTGCACGTTTTTAGAGGGTCATTAAAGCACTTGGAGGTTTATCTGTGTCCTCAGGGTCACCTGAGTAGTGCTCCTGGTTCCCAAAGTCTGCATTTTTCCTCTGGAAATCCATTCCTACTCAGACACCATTCAAAGGATGTTCCTCCCAAATTGTATAGCTAAAAATCTGTAGAGATTCTGAGTCATCCTGGATGACATTTAGCTATACAACGTCTTCAAAAGAAAAAACAAGAAAGTCCATTTGCCTCTTGAAAAAGCACCTTTGGGACAACCATGACCTATAGAGCTGAGGTGGCGCAGTGGTTAGAGTGCAGTACTGCAGGCCACTTCAGCTGACCTCTATCTGCAGTTCGGCGGTTCAAATCTCACCGGCTCAAGGTTGACTCAGCCTTCCATCCTTCCGAGGTGGGTGAAATGAGGACCCAGACTGTGGGGGCAATACTCTGAGGGCTGAAAGCCCTATGAAGCGGTATATAAGTCTAACTGCTATTGCTACTGCTATGACCTGGATGACTGAGAATCTCTATAGACGGGTAGTCCTTTGATTTACAACCACAATTGAGACCAGAATTTCTGTTGCTAAGTAAGGCAGTTGTTAAATACATCATGCCCGATTTTGCAACCTTTTTCTGCCACAGTTGTTCAGCCGATCACTGGAGTTGGTAAGTGAATCACATGGTCATTAAGCGAATCCAGCTTCCCACATTGACTTTGTTTGTCAGAAGCCAGTTGGGAAGTTATATAAGTCTGGGATGCTACAACCTTCATAAATACATGCTGGTTCTGAATTTTTATCAAATATCCATAGGGATGCTATGAGAGTCATTAGTATGATGACCTGTTTTCAGTGTTATTATAATTTGTGAAACAAATTGTTGAATATTCATTAGTTAGCTTTAAGCATTCATTGCATTCAAGGTTGTAAGTTACTGTCTAGCTTTTGAGAAGAAACAGAAGTAGGGAAAGCTGGATTTCTCAGTAGAATTAGTCAAAAACAGCTTTATGGACTGTCTAACGTTTTGCCTCATATACTTTTATGTATTTTATAATACTTTTATACCTCACTTGAGCCAAGAACTATGCAACAATGGATAACTGAGTTCCACATATCAGAGGACAAATTTCTCAATTCTTTTGCTTCCAAATACACAAATGATCAAATGAAGTTTGCCAAAAGAAGCAGTCAGGCTGCTTCTTCTGGTAAGCCCTATTTGATCGTACAAATTACCGTATTTTTCATACTATAAGATGCACCGGAGTATAAGAATGCACCATGATTTTGAAGAGGTAATTTTTTTTTAAAAAAAAAGGTTTTGCACTCTGCAGGCCTCCCAAGCACTTTGCAGGCCTCATTTTTTGCAAAAAAAAAGGGGGGGCATCAAAAACAAGGAAAAAACGACCCGTTTTTCTCAAAAATGGGCCGTTTTTTTTACAAAAAAGGGGGGCCATGCAGAGGCTTTGGGAGGATTGTAGAGTGCTCCTGGTGGCAAGACCTGTTTTTTTGCTCTTTTTTCCCCTTCCCAGCCCTGAGGAGCACTTTGCAAGCCTCTCAAACCCTCTGCACATCCATTTTTGCAAAGGGGGCGGGGTTTGGGGAGGCCAAAAATGCTGTATTCAGTGTATAAGACGCACCCAGATTTTCACCTCCCCCTTTTTTTTTTAAGGAAAAAGGTGTGTCTTATACTCCGAAAAATACAGTACAATCTCTAGTGTCCTTCACCATGACTATTGTGGCTGGAACTACTGTGGTTCTATAACATCTGGACGGGCACTTTTGCGCAGTTGTGTTTGTGTGTGTGTGGGGGGGGGGGTTATTTCTTTTCTTCTAATTCTTAATCCTCCTTTCCATAACATTACAGTATCATTCGCTCTTAACCTCTCTTAAATCAAGAGTAGGAAGGGGACATTTAGGCTACTCAATCGTACCTTTAGCTCAGTTCAGAAATCTAAATTAAAGTATCTCCAACAGCTTCTGCTTGAATTCATTCAGTAACCGACTCATCATATCTCCAGCTCATTAATTCGCTGTCAAGCAACTTTTGCCCTTCAGTTTTTCTCCTAACTTTCTCTCAGTATTTGCTCATTTGAACCCGTTATTCTCTAGCTGTCATTACTCTGCTAAGCACTAACTTACCAAAATGCCATTTGGCATATTGTCACATCATCACCACCAGGTATAAGACAACCCTTATTATACCTGCTTGCCTTTAATCTGTTCTAGATTGGGTGGTGGCGATGACTGCTTATCCACCCCTTTGGATGACATATTTCACACACACACCCCAAGGTGTTTGAGATAGGGTGCAATTAGAATGGAAGAGAATGTGGGGGTTGCATGAGGGAAATGCGGCTGTGGTTTTTCTATCTTTGAGTATATTGGTTTCATTTGTTTTTTTATTATATATGTGTCACTTTATTCTTGGTTGTAAACCACATAGACGTTGGTTTAAGATTGGCGTGGGGCCTGTGCAAATGTAATCCATCCACCAGAGGTGGGTTCCTACCAGTTTGCACCTATTCGGTAGAACCGGTTCGTCAAATCTACTGAGCCGATTAGAAGAGGTTCCACCAGTGGACTTGGAAAGCAGGCCACACCTACAGAAGAGGTTCCAAACCTTTTTTGAAACCCACCACTGGTCCTTGGATATGATTATTCTACACTATGATGCTCATATTTATAAAACTCAGTGCCTCTGTGAAAGGTAAGGATGACTACTGCGTTTGTGGTGCAATCAGAACATTGTGTGTGTTGAAGTTGTTTTAACGCAAACCAAAGATGCCTTTTAAAAAACAAGTTTACATCATATTCTTATGCATGCCAGTGCTGTGTGTGAGGTTATTTAAGGTGGTTCCGACAAGTGTCGTTGGCATCTTCATATCCGGTCACATGGGCAGCAAGCCACTCCCATCTGGTCACATGGGCAGCAAGCCACTCCCACAAAGGAAGCCACACCCACAGAGTAGGTTTGAACAATTTTTGAAACCCACCACTGCCATCCACCCACCCACACACCTATCCATCCATCCATCTCTTTGGCAGTTCCCTAAACACCCATTCACCTAGAAAGATGGGGGGGGGGAGGAAATTCCATGTCCCCCCCCCCCCATGCATAGAATTATATATAGAATTATATATACTGTATAAACTTGGACTGTTTTGTATTGTTGCAGACAGATGTATTGTCTGACCTGGTCAGGAATAAAGAAACTAATCTAGCATTATCAAGGCTATAAAATTACCTCAGAGTAAACTAGTTCCCAGGGAAAAGATTATGAAGGATTTGTGGTGAAGATTTACACTCATGCCTCTGGTAATTTCTGGATCATACTGCCTAACTTTGCATCAAATTATATTCAAAAATCTTAACAAACCGGAGCCTACTCTACTAAAGGACATAAAATGAAGGGGACATATTTTTGGAAAACAACTCCCGTCCTTCAAAACTCTTTCCCAGAGAGATGAATATTTGCAGAAGCAAATATTTTTGGTTCTTAATTACCAGCGTTGTTTGGCTGCAGTAATCACAACGCCGTCTTGCTTGTGACTTTTCCCACAACAGTGCTTGTTAACAATAATTGCACACTTTTGAATACTGCTATAATGACCTGAAATAATGTGACTCACTTTGCATTTTCCATATGCTATAATGCCTCATTTCTAATTTAGGAAGCTTTAATTCAGCTTCTGAACATAGTTAATGGCAAGGATTACATAGAATGAGAATAAAAATATTGTTAGACCATGGAAATATTGACTGGAAGGGAGGGGGAGCTGTAACAGATGGAGAAGGACATTTGTTAAAAAAGTTCTTTTAGGGTAGCTAATCAAGGAGGAAACTAACCTAGAACAAAAAAGAAATTTCCTGACAGTTAGAACAATTAATCAGTGGAATGACTTGCCTCCAGACACTGTATGTGCTCCAACACTGGAAGGTTTTAAGAAGAGATTGGACAACCATTTATCTGAAATTATATAGGGTTTCCTGCTTGAGCAAGGGGTTGGACTAGAAGACCTCCAAGGTTCTTTCCAACTCTGTTGTTCTGTTATTCATATTAAACAAACAAGAGAATCTATGAGATAATTATTAACTTTTTAAAAAAAATCATAGCCCCTTCTCCTTGTTTCTATTATTTAGGGAACACATAAAAAGAATGTGGTTACAAAAAGGAGGAAATTCAGAGCCAGGAAATCTGTAGGTTGAATCTCTAGATTTCTGTTGAAATATGAACCTTGGTAGATCCCCAAAAGTGATGTTTGCACCAACCTCTTTGTGTATACTTTCTTAGAATTAAGAGCATTAAAAACAGTGGCCCTGTGTTCTGAGTGTGGGATTACCTTGAATACACAGGGGTTTTTTTTGTTTTTTTTTTAACATCAAGCTTTTTTGCTGTGGTCACAGAAAAGACATTTGTGCTGGCATGAATCAACCCTGTGAAACCTTAGGCTTGTCCCATCTCTCAGGAATGTGTCAACCACATCGGAGCTGTAACATCAATGAAGACTCTGGCCTACCTTTGGCCTTCACAATTGCCCATGAACTTGGACACAGGTAGGAATAAGTTGGAAGTCTTGTAGAGGTGGGGCAAATAGATTTTTTTAAAAATTGTTCAAGCAGAAATTGCATAAGACTAAGGATACACAACATAAAGTAGAAAATAATTAGTAAAAAAAATGTTATGCATTCTCCACTTCCCTTCCATTTATTTCTTCAACTGCTAACCAGTGGTGGGATTCAAATTGTTTTACTACCAGTTCTGTGGGCATAGCTTGCTGGCCGTGGCAGGGGAAGGATACTGTAAAATCTCCATTCCCTCCCCACTCCAGGGGAAAGATGCTGTGAAATGTACATCCCCACCCCACTCCAGGGGAAGGATACTGTGAAATGTACATTCCCACCCCACTCCAGGGGAAGGATGCTGCAAAATCTCCATTCCCTCCCCACTCCAGGGGAAGGATACTGCAAAATCTCAGTTCCCTCTGCACTCCAGGGGAAGGATACTGTGAAATGTACATTCCCACCCCACTCCAGGGGAAGGATATTGTAAAATCTCAATTCCTTCCACACTCTAGGGGAAGGATACTGCAAAATCCCCATTTCCTCCCCACTCCAGGGAAATGATACTGTAAAATCTCCATTCCCTCCCCACTCCAGGGGAAGAATATTGTAAAATCTCCATTCCTTCCACACTCTAGGGGAAGGGTACTGCAAAATCCCCATTCCCACCCCACTCCAGGGGAAGAATATTGTAAAATCTCCATTCCTTCCACACTCTAGGGAAAGGTTACTGCAAAATCCTCATTTCCTCCTGATCAGCTGGGACTTGGGAGGCAGAAAATAGATGGGGGCGGGGCCAGTCAGAGGTTGTATTTTTCGGTTCTCCGAACTACTCAAAAATTTCCGCGACCAGTTCTCCAGAACTGGTCAGAACCTGCTGAATACCACCTCTGCTGCTAACACGCTAACTATTTATTTCTACTTTGAACTTTAAACATATTGGAAGTCTTGATAAATAGAGGTGTTAGTGGGATCCTTGTTGCTCTCCTGGCTTGGTTTTTTTCTTGCAGATGTTTCATTACCAAACTAGAGAAACATCAGCTAAAAAGGAGTGAGGTTTGCTCTCTGTTTATATACAGTTGGCTTGCCTTGTCAATGAGGGTGAGAATGATCTTTATTATTCATCTCTTGACTAGCTGCATCTGGCTTAACCACAAGGACATGTTCTCTGGAAGGAAACAATCCCATTTGGCCACAGTGGTTACTTGGGAAAGGGACTTAAGAATGTGCAAATGAGCAAAACTTAACTAGAGGCTAAATCACGTGACAAAGAGCTAAGGGAACTAGGTATGTCTAGCCTAATGAAGAGAAGGCTCAAGGGAGACATGATATCAGTCTTCTAATACTTGAAGGGTTGTCATAGGAAAGAGGGTGTCCATTTATTCTCCATAGCTCCTGCAGGCAGAACAAGCAGCAGTGGGTGGAAGCTTGTCAGTGGGAGATTCAACCTGGAAATAAGGATGAATTTCCTGATAGTGAGATGATTCATCAGTGGAACAGCTTGTCTCCGGAATTGTGGTTGTTGCATATAAAGGGCGGCATATAAATGCAATAAATTCAATTCAATTCCATTCCATTGCTGAAGATTTTCAAGACTGGACAACCATTTGCCTGGGATAGCATAAGGACTCGTATTTGAAGACCTCCAACATCCCTTCCAGTTTTATGATTCTCTATCAAATAAACTTACCATTAAAAGCATTAGTTAGCATGATTGACAATTAAAGTGTCGGAAATGCAGCTTTTATTTCATACAGTACCACTAGGATTATGCTGATTGTATATGTTCCCTTTGTGTCCTTATAAATAAAAGGTCAGTCTTTTTTCTTTTTTTCTTTTTTTTTTTTGCTGTAAAGGTTGTTAGGAGGTTCTTTGAATCATTCCAATATTTGCATATCCTACTTTTTAATTTAAAAACTGATTGCCATTATGAATTGCCTTTAATGTAATCTGTTAATGGTAACCAAAATATATTAAAACCAACTTTTGCTGTTTACACAACCCTCTTCATCCGTTCTCTGAAATTCAAGTATTATTTTTTTTAAAAAAAATGCAAACAGGATGCTAAAGAGGATACCCAAATGAATTGCAACAGCCAACAGACTATTCCTTCTTTAGGTTATTTAGGATCAGCTTATTCAGAATCGCTTGTGGAGAGATGGGCTGCAAATAAACTAAATAAATAAATCAGATGCGCTGTCCTCATAAGCTTTATAGTTAGCACAACAAAGAACTTCAAAGTAGATTAGATTAGATTTACACAGTTGGAAGGGATCTTGTAGGTCATCTAGTCCAACTTCCCTGCCCAAGCAGGAGACCCTACACCATTTCTGTCAAATGGTAGTCCAATATCTTCTTGAAAGCCTCCAGTGATGAGGCTCCCGCAACTTCTGAAGGCAAGCTGCTCCATTGGTTGATTGTTTTCACTGTCAGAAAGTTTCTCCTTATTTCTAGGTTGAATCTCTCCTTGATCAGTTTCCATCCATTGTTCCTTGTCTGGCCTTCAGGAGCTTTGGAAAATAGCTTCACCACCACCTGTCTGTGGCAGCCCCTCAAATATTGAAACACTACTATCCTGCTATCATGGTCCTTCTCTTCGCTGGACTAGCCATGCCCACTTCCTGTAACCGTTCATATGTTTTAGTCTCCAGTCCCCTAATCATCCTGGTTGCTCTACTCTGCATTTTTTCTAGAATCTCAACATCTTTTTTATACTGTGGTGACAAAATGCAGTATTCTAGGTGTGGTCTTACTAAGGCTTTATAGAGTGGTATTAGTACTTCACTTGACCTCGATTGTATCCCTCTGTTAATGCAATTTAGGAGTGTATTGGCTTTTTTGGCAGTTGCTGCACACTGCTGGCTCATATTTAACTGGCTGTCCACTAAGACTCCAAGATCCCTCTTACAGTTACAGTTTATATGTGTACTTTTGGTTTTTCTTGTCTAAGTATAAGACTCTATTTTTCTCTACATGGAATTTCATTTTGTTAGATAGGACCTAGTGTTCTGGTCTGTCAAGATCCATCTGGATCTTGAGCCTATCTTCTAGGCTTCTGTGGTAGAATTTTGTGTTTTGAGATTTATTTATTCCTTGGGTTTCCTTCCATTCAGTTTTGGCATCCAGCATGATGGAAAAGAAAATGACTGTGAACCAGTGGGAAGACGGCCATACATTATGTCTCGGCAGCTACAGTATGATCCCGCACCACTCACCTGGTCACGATGCAGCAAGGAATACATCACCCGGTTCTTAGAGTAAGTCAAAGTGACAATTTGAAAAATGGAACAAAATTGCTCTAAGCATCTTGCAGCTACCTTGATATTCATATATTGGACTAAAGCCTTACAGATGGATGAAGATAGATCCACAAATATAATTTTAGGAGCCCGGGAGGATTTTTCTAGAGTTATATCATAAATCTTGTGCTGACATAACAGTACTCAAGTCAGGCTTTGCATTGTCTCAGTGATGATTGGATATTATACGTATTGTATTACCTTGAATATACTCTAAATCACCACAGGTAATCCTGATTTAGGGATCACAATTGGAACGAGCAACTTGGTTGTTAAGCAAAGAAGTTGCTAAACGAAACAGTGACTGCGCTTATGATCTTACTTCAACTTTCCTTTCTTTTACAGACCTATGAAAGTCATAAATGTGAGGATTGATAACATTACTTCTTTATCACTGTTGATAAACGCTGAGCTTGTCGATCAGAAAGGTTGGCAGTTTGGCAGTTCGAATCCCTAATGCCTTGTAATGGAGTGAGCTCCCGTTACTTGTCCCAGCTTTTACCAACCTAGCAGTTCGAAAGCATGTAAAAATGCAAGTAGAAAAATAGGAACCACCTTTGGTGGGAAGGTAACAGTGTTCTGTTTAGTTGTGCCGGCCACAGAGATGTCTTCAGACAGTGTTGACTCTTCGGCTTTGAAACGGAGATGAGCACTGTCCCCTAGAGTCAGGAACAACTAGCACATATGTGCGAGGGGAATCTTTACTTTTACTAACTGCATAATCACTATTCAGTGATTATTGATAGAGAACTACTATAATTGTAATTGGAATGCTCCCTTTGTTGATTAATTCTACCTGTCTTATTTTGGATAAAAACTAACCCAGCTGTACTCTCTGCTATAGAATAGATTATTTCATAATAGGATATTTCATGTGCAAAATTAATTTCCCCTGCAATATCCCATTTTAATTTCAAAATAGTCTTGCTAGGTGAAGCCAACTAAACTGCAAATTCCATGCTTTTCTTAGGTATATGACATCCAAGATCACATCAGTGGACTTCTAACTTCATAAATTCTTCCTATCTTCCCACTGTAGTTCCCAAATCATCTGCCAAACATCTTAGGTGATGCACTGGAAGACATTCTGAGAATTCTTCTAGGGCTGCAGCAGGAATAGGGAAACACAGTCCCTGCCATTTTCACTGATGCAATTTAACACTCTGTTAGATTAGATCCTGGAACAATGAAGGTCTATCTTGCTTATTGACAAGTGAGGAACTATAAATCTTATGTAGTTATTGAAGAGCCAAGGTGGCGCAGTGGTTAGAGTGCAGTACTGCAGGCTACTTCAGCTGACTGCTAGCTGCAGTTTGGCAGTTCAAATCTCACTGGTTCAAGGTTGACTCAGCCTTCCATCCTTCCGAGGTGGGTGAAATGAGGACCCAGATTGTTGGGGGAAATAGGCTGACTCTGTAAATCGCTTAGAGAGGGCTGTAAAAGCACTGGGAAGCGGTATATAAGTCTTAGTGCTATAGCTATTGCTATCAATAACTCCACATAGCAGGCAGTGAAATAACAACACAATTATTAGGACTTTTCCCTCTTCATCCTTTTTAGATGATTTTCCCCACTCTGAAAATGTATTTAGCTTGTGGAGACTTTTATTTACATTTAATATTTTACTTAACTGTCCACACCCAATAGGTGGACATTTGTGCTATTGTTACTTGACTGCTTATATGGCAAGGGCAGCAGTTGGCCAATCATGGTTAAACTCAAAATAGCTAAGCAGAGTTAAACAGTCTTCATATATGGAAGGTGTTCTGACCCCCCCTCATCCCACACCAACACACACTCCGAGCCAAAGATAAATTACGGCATTTAACTAACAGACAGACAGGTCCTTGGCATCAAACCGGCACAGACAAACTTGGGCAGCAGTCCATCACAGATAAGGCTTGGCAGCAATCCAGCCTGCCAAGCTCACAGTAATGTTCTCCGACATTCGTTCCTGCATTGACTTCTGCAAGAGAGGCATGTGCACAAGTAGTCTTTTTATAGTCTGGAGAGAAGCCTAATGAACACCAGCTGAGTGCAATTACCTCTTGTAACTGCGCATCTGTTCCTGACGCCTAGTAGCTCTTTGGTGCCATGCATCCAGGAACAACTCACTGCTGGCATGCAGCTCACTCTCCCTTGTCTCCTCCCCACTGGTCCAAGGCTCAGGTGCCTCCTGGTGGCCAACCAGCCTTTCTGTGCCCTGTTCAGAGTTGGAACCCTGTCCAGGGTCCTCCATATCCTCTAGAGTTGACTCATAGGGCCCCTCGCTGTCAGAGTCTGGTGGCAGCTCCAACGGCTCCTGCTGGGCCACAACAGGAAGCAATGTTCGTCTGAGGGCTATAGGCAAGGCTAGGTAATTTAAAAAACATTCTAAAAAAAAGAGCAAAGGAAAAATATTTCCATCCTGTTATCAGGAAAACATGTGGATATGTCCATAGGTCACCAGAAGTCAAGCTTAATTTACAAGAGCCTGATTTTAATTGACATTGAATTTTGCTGATATGCACTTGGGACAATAGGGGAGGCCACAAAAGAGGGCTTGGAGTTTTCATCTACTGCTTTAAACAAAATATTCCAAGATCAACATTTCTTCACATGACTTGCCTCTTAAATCAAATCATCATACTCTGAATCATGTCATTAGCTTATTAGAAAATGAACTGATCAAAACAGGATGCTCTGATGAAGCTGTTGCCTGACCAGCACTGAACAGAACAGTATCTTCACCTCCCACACGTTGTTGCATAGAATATTTTTTTGCAGTAAGGGATCACAAGAGCCATCGTGGACAGTCTGGCTTGGACGGATTCCTCCGTCAACAATATCTCCATTTTATTATTTTTATTGTAACTACAGAGCCACCTTTTTCCTCGCAGGTGCCACTGGATCACCACTCATCAACTACTTCTTTAGTCTCCACCATCTAGTAGGTGTGCAACTTGTAACGCAAGACATTTACAAGGAACCAAATTAGTGGTTGACATAGAAGTTAGGGAGTGGTTGGTATTTCTGTCCTTCCTTGAAAGATGACGATATTTTACTATAGGTGCCCCAAGAGGTGGGTTCCTACCGGTTCGGCTGAACCAGTAGTGGTTTGGCGGCCTGGGTTGCTGGAACCGGCAGCGACCCAGGCCTGCCACGCCCCTGAACCGGTTCTCCTACAGGGCTGCCATCTTGATTCTTGGTTCTGTGCATGCGCAAAACAATTGTAATTGCACACATTTAATTTTTTTCTTTTTTAAATGTTTTGCGCATGCACAAACCTATTTTTGTGCAAATGTGCACGTGTGCAGAGCAAAGCAAGTACTTGCGCGCAAAATTTTTGCGCACATCAAACCGACAGTAATGCTGGGAGCAACTCACCCCTGGTTGCCCCATAATAATACTGAACACTCCCTTCTGCCCTCATAATTTGTGAAGAATTAATCCTAGATGTCCATTGCAGCCACGGATGGGGCTTTTGCCTGGATGATGTTCCCAAGAAGGAAGATCTAAAGCCACCATTCATTGCACCTGGAGTCATTTATGATGTTCATCACCAGTGTCAGTTACAGTATGGACCCAATGCAACGTTCTGCGATCAAGTGGACGTAAGTTCATGTATCCAATATTGATGGGGCTTGTCGTTTAAAACAAAACAGGAATGATCATATTTTATTCTTACGTTATAGATTTGGCAAATCTCTATACCTATACATCTCACCTGCGTGACCCTGGTTTACAATACAATCATATAAAAATTGTGTAGTTAAAAACAAAGTTAAATACAGAATTAAAACAAAAATTTAAAATGGAGCAGTTGAAAAGTTAAAAGGGAAGAGGGAGTGCTTTCAAAACAACCAGACCAACCATGCTTAGTGCTAAAGAATATGAGCCAGCAGTGTTCAGCAGCAGCCAAAAAAGCCAACACAGTTCTAGGCTGCATGAACAGAGGGATAGAATCAAGATCATGTGAAGTGTTAATACCTCTGTATAATGCCTTGGTAAGGCCACACTTGGAATATTGCATCCAGTTTTGGTCACCATGAGTCACAAGCCGTTGTAACTTCGAATGGTCACTAAATGAACTGTTGTAAGTCAAGGACTACCTGTGCTTCTACCTTTTCACGTGTTCAATTATATACGTCCAGGTGGAGTTTGATTTAGTTCAAATCTCAACTATTTAACCATCATGTAAAATGAGTGTATTGGAAAATATTTCAAAATCTTTTCTCACCAATCTTTTCGGATAATTAAAAAAAAACAGGAAAAAGGCATATGAGGAAAAAAATGAAAAAGAGGACATTTGTTTTCTGCCTAGAGTTTTTCAGTGCATTTAGCTCCAAATGTGATTCTGAGCCTTGAGCTGACAGCCAGCTGATGGGGGATTTTCCCATTAACCCTACTGACTTGAAATGTTAGCCTCAAGTCATGGAAAGCATTCCCTTGATGTCACAGACTGCAGTACAAAACTGGCTGTGACAATTACATTATCTGTTTCTTTGTGCCTTTTAGCTACTGCCTTATTTCCTCACACACTCCAGCTGTACGGAATAGCTCTGCTGGTAATATAATAGCAATAAAATAAAATTACATGTTAAAGCTTCCACTAAGTGATATGACATTCCAAAATCCTACTATTAAATAATAAGAAAAATATACTACCTTTACGTACCAATGTCAGCCCTTCCAAGACTAGGTCACCAGAGTTATAAATGAGAGGGAAAAAATGTTAATATTACTTTATTAAAAGGTTATTGTGACATAATCTTCAAAGTCTGAATGTTCTTCCTCCCTCCATTTATCTTTATCTTCATGAGATCCAGAGAGGGTCATATCTGAGACACTTACTCAAATTATACTTTTGTCCCAGATTCAGATTTCTTTTATCTAACTGTTCTCTTGGTTGCAGCTCTTCCTCTGGTCCATAACACTACTCCTATTGCCCTTTACAACTGTAAACACACGCCCACATGCATATCTCCACACAAGGGGATGACTATGTCTCTTGAGTTTGTCCCCAAAGGCCTTCTATAAGAGTCAAAGGGAGGAGAATAGTAGCCATTCTTGTCTCAGGAGTGGGTCTGTCCCCAAGAATGCCCAACATTGGGCTTTCTCCCACCACATTTGCTGGTGGTGGGAGCCATTAGTTAGTGCTATATGACCATCTGGATTGGATAGGCAGAGGCTATTTGGAAAAGATGGTCTCTTAGAAATCCGGGTCTTGAGTCATATAGGTCTTTGAAGATAGCAGCTAGGCTACGACAAAGTTGAATTGTACTTGCAACACACTAGTCTCCAGGTCAGGTCCAACAGCAGTGATGTAATAAGGTAGTACCAAGATTGAGGGTAAGTAGATGGGTCACTGCCAATTAAATATGAGCCAATAGTGTGCGGCAGCAGCCAAAAAAGCCAATGCAGTCCTAAGTTGCTTTAAGAGAGGGATACAATCAAGATCAAATGAGGTACTAATACCACTCTATAAAGCCTTAGTAAGACCACACCTAGAATACCGCATCCAGTTTTGGTCACCACATTATAAAAAAGATGTTGAGACTCTAGAAAAAGTGTAGAGAAGAGTAACCAGGATGATTAGGGGACTGGAGACTAAAACATATGAAGAATGGCTACAGGAACTGGGCATGGCTAGTCTAGCGAAGAGAAGGACCAGGGGAGACATCATAGCAGTGTTCCAATATTTGAGGGGCTTCCACAGAGAAGAAGGGTTCAAGCTATTTTCCAAAGCACCTGAAGGATAATGGATGGAATAATGGATGGAAACTGAACAAGGAGAGATTCAACCTAGAAATAAGTAGAAATTTTCTGACAGTGAGAACAATCAACCAATGGAGCAGAAGTTGCCTTCAGAAGTTGTGGGAGCTGTTCAAGGAGATATTGGAATAACGTTTGTCAGAAATGGTGTAGAGTGTCCTGCTTGGACAGGAGTTTGGACTAGATGACCTACAAGGCCCCTTCCTACTCTGTTAATCTGTAAGTCTGTTTCTCAGCCTCAGCAACATTAAAATGTGAAGACTTCAACTGCCAGAATTCACAGGCGAACTTTGCTGTAGCCTAAATGGAAAATGACAAGGGTGACTCACTCAGGAAAACTTGTTTGCCATTTATAATCATTTGCTTCCTACAAGAGATTTTCTGTGCTGTTCTGCAATAATAGAAAAGCATCAAACCAAAATTAAAACCCAGTGGAAGACATATTTATTACTGTTATTATTATGTGATTTATTCACACAGTTCTAAAATCTGAAACTACTTTAGAATATACAGGAAATAGTTTTTTTGTGTGAAAGATGCTTAATAAATCAGCATAGCAGATTAGTGAAGGCAGAAAGCAATTTCCTCAACTTGGCAAAATATTAGAACTAAATAAATAACAAAGTAACAACAACTGTGCAATGAGCAAAGAATTCTTAACATTTGTGTGCACAGTGGAAAACAAAACATTGTGATAGTAGAAATTACTGACATAGGATCAGCAATTTCTATTTCAAGATGTTTTGTTTATATGTATGTAATATAACATTTATTAGAAAGTGATTGATAGGATTAGGGTTAAAATAGGCTAGTATCAATTCTTTTCTATTTCATCTTATTTCAGTAGAGATGAGGTCTATTATACTGGATTATTACACCACAATTAGCTGAGGTCTAGACAGTATACTAAAAAATAGAGACATCACCCTGCTAACTAAAGTGTGTATAGTCAAGGCTATGGTTTTCTCAGTTGCAATGTATGGCTGTGAAAGTTGGACCATAAGAAAGGCTGAGCGCCAAAGAATGGAGGCCTTTGGACTATGGTGCTGGAGAAAACTCCTGCGAGCCATTTGGACTGCAAGGTGATAAACCTGTCAGTCCTAGAGGAGATCAACCCTGACTGCTCTTTAGAAGGCCAGATCCTGAAGGTGAAACTCAAATACTTTGGCCACCTAATGAGAAGGAGGGACTCACAGGAGAAGAGCCTAATGCTGGGAAAGATTGAGGGCAAAAGAAGAAGAGGATGACAGAGAATGAGGTGGCTGGATGGAGTTACCGAACAGTCGGCGTGAGCTTAAATGGACTCCAGAGGATGGTAGAGGACAGGAAGGCCTGGAGGAACGTTTTCCATGGGATCATGATGGGTCAGACACGACTTCACAACTAACAACAACAAAAAGGGAGGAATCTAGTATCTTGATGACTATGTTGAAGAAAAGATAAAAATTCCGTGCCTGCTGTTTTTGACTAGCCTACTTTGAGAGAGGACAAAACCATCACATTTCTCTTACAGGTCAGGGCCTGGAATTAGGAGCGGAGGGTGTAGGTGAGACAAGGATTTCCTTCACTAAGGAAACAAGCACAGCATTTCAAAACAAGCAAACAAAATTCTAGCTTAAATTTGTTTTATCTACAATACTTGTAAACTAATATAAAATCTTCAGGCAGGAATGCCCCCTATTTTCCATTCTGCTTAGCCTAGATTCAGTGATTTAATGGGAAATATTTGCTCCCCCCCCCTCCCCGATCCATTAGTGAGATGTAAATACCTTCCTGGACCTTTCTAGATTCCCCAGAGTTCAAGAGACTGTGTTTGCTGCTCAACAAGGAATGAATATAGGATTGGAACAAAATGCAAAGTTTTTCTCCTGGGAGTTTATTCTGTTACTCATTTAATAGATCGGCCAAATGACTAAGGTTAAGAAATGATTGTATCCTGTGCAACTCCTGGGTGAACCAAGATGCACAGATCTCTTCAAAAAAGTCAAAATGGTGACTACGATTGCACAATCAAAGCCCTTTTTAATGTTTATTGCACATGTGGCAATAAAGGGGCAGGGCTTGGAGTATACAATCACACCTGTCATTGTGACTTTTTTGACCCAGTTAACAAGGGAAGAATACTTGGTGCCATCTTGCTTCATTGTTCTTTGTTCCTACATTTATCAAATGTATTTCTCAGTCCTCTAACGTTCCATAAAGTGTTTATTGATGTGTGTTATTATTACATTTCAAATTATTGTTCTTTCAGAATATTTGCCAGACCTTGTGGTGCTTTGTGAAGGGTTCTTGCCGTTCCAAACTGGATGCCGCAGCAGATGGGACAAGATGTGGGGAGAATAAGGTGATGAGGGAGTCAAGCTCTACTCCAAAGCACCTGAGGGCAGGACAAGAAGCAATGGGTGGAAACTAACCAAGGAGAGAAGCAACCTAGAACTAAGGAGAAATTTCCTGACAGTCAGAACAATTAATCAGTGTTACAACTTAGCTCCAGAAGTTGTGAATGCTCCAACACATTATTTCCTATCTGCAGTGTGTCCAAGGGAAATAAAAAAAAACTGCATTCAGTTTTGGTCGCCACGATGTAGAAAAGATGTGGAGGCTCTAGAAAGAGTGCAGAGAAGAGCAACAAAGATGATTAGGGGACTGGAGACTAAAACATATGAAGAACGGTTACAGGAACTGGGAATGTCTAGTTTAATAGAAAGAAGGACTAGGGGAGACATGATAGCAGTGTTCCAATATCTCAGGGGTTGCCACAAAGAAGAGGGAGTCAAACTATTCTCCAAGGCACTTGAGGGTAGAACAAGAAGTAATGGATGGAAACTAATCAAGGAGAGAAGCAACTTAGAACTGAGGAGAAATTTCCTGACAGTGAGAACAATTAATCAGTGGAACAGCTTGCCTCCAGAAGTTGTGAATGCTCCAACACTGGATGTTTTTAAGAAGATGTTGGATAGCCATTTGTCTGAGGTGGTGTAGGGTTTCCTGCCTATGCAGAGGGTTAGACTAGAAGACCTCCAAGGTCCCTTCCAACTCTATTCTATGATAAGATGGAGAAGACAAAAATGGAAAAGGTAGCTGGATCCCTTTCTGGTTTTATTAGTGCTGCGAGAATTCAAACCTCTTATGCAACATTTTCTTTTCCTGCAACTAAACTTTGCTTTTGCTCAGCATTTCTCCCAACAATATTTCTCTTGTGAGTTCAATCTGAAATCTTGATCCCCATCTGAGTATTGTCATTTTCTTCACCGGTGAAGCAAAACCTTTTGCTCTCTTTTCAAATCGATGCCAGATCCTCTTGTCCTGTAGGAATATAAATTGCTTACTGTTTCAGTGTGTTTTTGATATGGCTTGGTAGCAGTGACAGCTCAATGAAAAAGTTTGCAGAATCTCGCTTCCATTCCGGGCATTTATTTGTGTCAAATGCAGAAGGATTTCTGCCGTATAAATGTTTTGTTCTCCCACGTACTGAGTGTTCTTTTGTTTGCCTTTTCTAATTTTTTCCCTAGTTCGTCCTTTTATTGCAGTAACTGATTCTCCCCTATCTCTGGAAGATCCAAGTGTGTTTTATGCCTGAGCAGATGAATTTTAATACTTTGTGTCTATGGAACTGTTCACATAAAATATTAAATAGGTCTTCCACAGGAACTTTGATTTGTTCAGAGTCAACAGATGCTGGAATATCTTTATGCCAAGCGATGCCTTCATTTTATAATGAGTGAAGTTATTTATTCAAGATGTCTTTCAGATGCATTCAAATTTTCAAGCAGCCACAGCCAGGGTAATTCTATCACATCAGAAGAACAGCAAGTTAGGAGAGACTCATGTGCACATATGCAGTTTGGCGGGTTACATTTGAGAACATTTTCTTTTTAAAATTAGATCAATTCATCTTGTACTGAAGAATAGAATTACACGAACTTTTAACAGTTGCAAAAAGCTTGAGTACTCTTTGGGAACAGGGCTGAACTTTTCAGAGGACATTTTGGAAGGAAGGAAAGAAGGAAGGAAGGAATTGACTTACCCGAGGGAGGTGAGGTGAGGAAGGAAGGAAGGAAGGAAGGAATTTATTTTATTTATTTTATTTATTTTATTAAGCATTTATAGGCCGCCCTTTTCCCTGAGGGGACTCAGGGCGGCTTACAATAATAGGGGGGGGGGGGGGGAGTGCAGGACAAAACACAAAAAGAAAATGTGAGCAAAATTAATTAGCAGTAAAAACCCAACATTCATTCAACATTCGGGAGGGGCGAGAGTAAAGTCTTATCCCCAGGCCTGACGGGATAGCCAGATCTTGAGGGCTGTGCGGAAGGCCTGGACGGTGGTGAGGGTGCGGATCTCCACGGGGAGATTGTTCCATAGCGTCGGGGCTGCAACTGAGAAGGCTCTCCTCCGCGTAGTCGCCAGTCGGCACTGACTGGCGGATGGAATTCGGAGGAGGCCTACTCTATGCGATCTGATGGGACGGAGAGAGGTAATCGGCAGAAGGCGGTCTCTCAAATAGCCAGATCCACTACCATGGAGCGCTTTGTGGATGGTAAGTAGGACCTTGAAGTGCATCCGGAGATCAACAGGTAGCCAGCGCAGCTCACGGAGGATCGGTGTTATGTGGGCGAACCGTGGTGCGCCCACAATCACTCGCGCGGCTGCATTTTGGACTAGCTGAAGTCGCCGGATGCTCTTCAAGGGCAGCCCCATGTAGAGCACATTACAGTATTCCAGCCTAGAGATCACAAGGGCTCGAGTGACTGTTGTGAGGGCCTCCCGGTTCAGGTAGGGCCGCAACTGGCGCCCCAGGCGAACCTGGGCAAATGCCCCCCTGGTCACAGCTGACAAGTGATGGTCAAAACTCAGCTGTGGGTCCAGGAGGACTCCCAAGTTGCGGACCCTGTCTGAGGGGTATAAATTTTGACCCCCCAGCCTGAGTGGTGGAACGTCGGCCAAATTGTTGGGAGGAAAACACAACAGCCACTCGGTCTTGTCCGGGTTGAGTACCAGTTTGTTAGCTCTCATCCAGTCTTTAACAGCCTCAAGACCCCGGCTCATCACGTCCACCGCTTCATTGAGTTGGCACGGGGCGGACAGATACAACTGTGTATCGTCCGCGTATTGATGGTATTTTATCCCGTGCCTCCGAATGATCTCGCCCAGCGGTTTCATGTATATGTTAAACAGCAGGGGGGATAAGACCGAACCCTGCAGCACCCCCTAAGTTAGGGGCCTCGGGGACGATCTCTGCCCCCCCACCGACACCGACTGCGACCTGTCCGAGAGGTAGGAGGAGAACCACTGCAAAACAGTGCCGCCCACCCCCACCTCCCGCAGTCGTCGCAGAAGGATACCATGGTCGATGGTATCGAAAGCCGCTGAGAGGTCAAGGAGAACCAGGATGGATGCGTGGCCTCCATCTCTGGCTCTCCAGAGATCATCGGTCAATGCGACCAAAGCGGTTTCTGTGCTGTAACCGGGCCTGAAGCCGGACTGGAAGGGGTCAAGATAGTTAGCTTCCTCCAAGGTACGCTGAAGCTGGAAGGCCACCACCTTCTCAACAACCTTCCCCAAAAAGGGGAGGTTGGAGACTGGACGGTAGTTATTAAGAACGGCTGGATCCAAGGACGGTTTCTTCAGGAGGGGTCTCACCACCGCTGCCTTGAGCGCGGTGGGGAAGTACCCCTCCCAAAGAGAGGCGGTAACAACCGCCTGGATCCAGCCTCGTGTCACCTCACTGCTGTTGGCAACCAGCCAGGAGGGACACGGGTCCAGTATACAGGTGGAGGCACTCACAGCTCGCATAGCCTTGTCCACATCCCCGGAGGCAACATCCTGAAACTCAACCCAGAGATGGTCTGCCAAGTCATTCCCTTGTGTCTCGGCTGGATCTGCGGGAGTGGAGTCCAGGTCCGACCGAAACCGAGCAACTTTGTCCGCCAAGAACTGAACATGCTCCTCAGCCCTACCCTGTAAGGGGTCCCCCGTCTCCCTCCTATTTAGGAGGGAGCGGGTTATCCTAAACAGGGCGGCTGGGCGGGACTCAGCGGACGCTACCAAGGTGGCAATGTGTGTTCTCTTAGCTGTTCTTAATGCCCAGATGTATTCCTTGGTGCATGCTGTCAAAAGTGCTCGGTTCGGTTCGGACCTATCGGATCTCCACTGGTGCTCTAGGCGTCTCCTCCGGCGCTTTATCTCCCGGAGCTCCTCGGTGAACCAAGGAGGCCTCCGGGAGCCGCTGACCTGGAGGGGCCGTAGTGGCGCAATCCGGTCCAGAGACCCTGACGCTGCCGAGTGCCAGGCAGCAGCAAGAGTCTCCGCCGAACTGTGGTCGAGGGTATCAGGAATAACCCCAAGCTCCGTCTGGAACCTTACAGGGTCCATAAGTCGCCTGGGGCGGAACCACCTGGTTGGTTCCTCCTCCCTACGGTGGGGGTTTGGCCTCCGGAAGTCTAGCCTCAGTAGGCAGTGGTCTGACTACGACAGGGGTATGATCTCATTACCCCTCAGACCAAGATCATAACTCCACTGCTCCGAGAGGAATACGAGGTCGAGTGTGTGACCCGCTGAGTGAGTTGAGCCTCGAATTACCTGGGTCAAGCCCATGGCTGTCATGGAAGCCATGAACTCCTGCGCTCCATCAGAGCGTTCACCGAGCGAAGGCAGATTGAAGTCCCCCAGCACCATAAGCCTAGGGAACTCAACTGCCAGCTCGGCTACTGACTCGAGGAGCGAGGGGAGGGCTGCTGCAACGCAGTTGGGAGGCAGGTACGTTAGCAGCAGACCCACTTGACCCTTGAGGTCCAGCTTCACCAGTAGGGTCTCACACCCGACAAGCTCCGGAGCAGGGATCCTACGAGGATTTGACTTAGGAAGGATTTTGACTTACCCAGGGGAGGGGAGGAGAGGGAGGAATGAAGGAATTTGACTTAGCCAAGGTAGGTGGAGATGAGGTGAGGTAGGAAAGAAGGAAGGAAAGGGAGGGTGAGAGGGAGAGAGGAAGGAAGGAAGCAAGGAAAGAATTTGACTTACTCAAGGAAGGTGAGGTAGGGAGGGAGGGAGAAGGAAGGAAGCAATTTGATTTACATAAGGGAGGGGAGGGGAGGGAGGGAGGAAGAAATTTGACAGCCAAGGGGGGTGAAGTGAGGGGAGGGAGGAATTTGATTTACCCAAGGGAAGTGAGGTGAGATAGGAAGGAGGGGAGGGGAGGAAGGGAGGAATTTGTTTTACCGAAGGGAAGTGCGGTGAGATAGGAAGGAAGGAAGGAAGGAAGGAAGGAAGGAAGGAAGGAAGGAAGGAAGGAAGGAAGGAAGGAATTTGACTTACCCAAGGGAGGTGAAGTGAGGGGAGGGGAGGAAGGGAGGAATTTGATTTACCCAAGGGAGGTGAGGTGAGATAGGCAGGGAAGGAAGGGAGGGAAGGAAGGAACTTGACTTACCCAAGGGAGGTGAGGTGAGATAGGAAGGAAGGAAGGAAGGAAGGAAGAAAGGAAGGAAGGAAGGAAGGAAGGAAGGAATTTGACTTACCCAAGGGAGGTGAGGTGAGATAGGGAGGAAGGAATTTGACGAAGGAAGGAAGGAAGGAAGGAAGGAAGGAAGGAAGGAAGGAAGGAAGGAAGATGAATTTGAATTACCCAAGGGAGGGGAGGGGAGGGAGGGAGGAAGGAAAGATTCCTGCTAACTGTGAGTTGCAACTGTCTATGAAGATTCTCAGTCATCCCGGTCAAGGTTGTCCCAAAGGTGTTTTTTTTCAAGAGGCAACTGGGCCAGAAAGTCTGGTTGCCCCTTGAAAAAAGCACTTTGGATGAGTTACAACTAAACAAATTGTTGAATAATGTATCGTCTCCAAAATTTTCTGGCCACAAAAGGCATGTCCTAACCACTCTATATACTTTATCCAATGGATTATGCGAAGTCTGTAACTGGATCTCCCTTTTTTTTTCCAAATCCCTAACTTTGACTGCGTCCCTCTCCATCATCCAATCTGCTATGAGCTAGGGGGAGGAAACCAATAGGCACAAGAAGGGTTCCATAATCCTTTCCCCATCTGTTTAGGCAGCAATTCCTCTGGATCAGCATGGCACACCTCACACCTCTTCAGTTGCATGTAAATTGTTGGGATCAAGCTCGGCTTTCAATGAAAAATGTATTCTCTTATGCCACTTACCAAAGAGCTGCTGTGGTAGACATGTATTTTCATGCCAAACTTTTTCCCTCCTGACCAATTGCATTTGCTGCTTTATTATTCAGTGGTGCTTCTCAGGTGAATGCATAACGGTGGGCAAGAGTCCTGAAGCAATTAATGGCGCATGGGGATCCTGGTCGCCCTGGTCCCACTGTACTCGGACATGTGGAGCTGGCATACAGGCAGCTGAAAGAGACTGCAATAACCCAGAGTAAGACCATTGAAGGTTTCAATCTCCTTATAACTTAACAGTCTGGGCCCGAGTACTTAAAGAATGGCTGCATTGAAGGGTGGCATTTCCTGTCCTTGCAGTGATCTTTATAGAGCAGGGCTGTCAAATTCGTGGGCTGTGGGCCAGATGCATCATGTGCTGGCCATGCCCGGTTTAGCAAAAGGTGGGGAGGGGAAGTCCCACTATGTCATATGACGCCACCGTGGTGACGTGAGTTTGACACCCCTTCTATACAGATTCTTTTCCAAGGTTTCATACAGTAACTGTAGCCTTTTGCACGAGTCAGTTAGTTTTTTTCTCAGCATGGAGGGGAAAAAAGGGGAGAAAGTAGAAATATAGAAGGAGAAGAAATAGAAGGGCTAGTCATTTGGGACTTTGACCAATCTACCACTGCATGTAGCTTCTAATGGAATGGAAACAGCCCATATCATGGTTAAAAGTGCCAGATCTGGGAGATTCCGAGTTTTAGTCCTGCAAGAAGTATTATGCCAATGGGGTGACTTTGGGCCAGTCACTCTCTCTCAGCTCCAGGAAAAGGCAATGACAAAAGGACTTATCCAAGCAGTTGCACTAAAATAATCTCTCAATCTCAATTCTCTCTCTCTCTCTCTCTCTCTCTCTCTCTCTCTCTCTCTCTCTCCCTCCCTCCCTCCCTCCCTCCCTCCCTCCCTCCCCCTACCTACCTACCTACCTACCTATCTATCTGGAAGGGAAAGAAAGAGAAAGGAAAGAAGGAAAGAAAGAAAGAAAGAAAGAAAGAAAGAAAGAAAGAAAGGAGAGAGATGATAGAGTAGAATATAGCATTCAATAGAAAGAGGTCTGCTTATCTTGATTAGATTTTTCTGAAAAGCCTTCATTGTCTAATTAAAGATAATAGAACAGTTGGTGTGAAGAGATACAAGACAGTTTGCCAATTTTGATAAGCTCTCAAAGGATTTATACATTCTGTCAGCCATGGAATCCAATTGGGTGAATTTCAACTGGTCGTTGTCTATCAGCCCAGGATATTGCTGAAAAAAATTAGAGAGGAAATACCTAGGAAAAAAGGCGAAATACAATTCTAAGAAACAAACAGAAACTGAAAATTTCTTGGAAGTAATTTGCTGCTGTGAAAAGAGAGCATCAGTGTGGTACAGTGGTTGGATTCTGTTAATTTTTATTATATTTGTATTTATTCATTCATATATTTGTATTTATTCATTTGTACATACTCATTGGTATTTATTCCCACCTTTATTATTTTTACAAATAACTGAAGGTGGCAATCATATC
The DNA here is from genome assembly GCF_051295495.1 of Thamnophis sirtalis. Taxonomy (NCBI): domain Eukaryota; kingdom Metazoa; phylum Chordata; class Lepidosauria; order Squamata; family Natricidae; genus Thamnophis; species Thamnophis sirtalis. The sequence goes on along the minus strand of NW_028261385.1, from coordinate 20,047,937 downwards.
CAACCCACCTTCCTCCTCCTACCCTGTGAGGAGAATTGGGCTGAGAGAGAGTGACTGGCCCAAGGTCATGTCAGATTAGCCCAAGAAGTGAGAGTTTTTGAAGATATTTTCAAATGTGTATAAATACCAGCAGCTCTTATGGCAGTTTTAGGGACTAGCGTGTTTAACTTCCTATTCAATGTAATTTCTTTTCTGAATTTACCTCACAATGTTGCTGTGAGGATAAAACGAGAGGCAAGAGTTCTGTATACATTTGCCTCTTGAGAAAGAAAGGATTGGGGGGGAAAAGGTTGATTTCTTTATTTAAAAGTGACTTCTTCGTTTTTAGGCCACAGTTTGGAGGGAAGTATTGCACTGGGGAGAGAAAGCACTATCGTATGTGCAATGTTAAAGGGTGCCAAAAGTCAACACCAAATTTCCGTCAAATGCAGTGCAGTGAGTTTGATACAGTTGCCTACAAAAATGAATTCTACCAATGGATTCCAGTTTATAATACAGGTAAGGGAAGGGAAAATAATCTGCTAAGAATCTGGATAATAATCTGGTTACCAATCTAGATTTCGTTTAGATGAGTGCTTTCTTGTCCATACAGGCACAGTTTGTGAAAATACCTCAAAAATATTGGCACTAAAGAATGGTTAGCGACGTGGTGACTAAGACACTGAGCTTGTCGATCAGAAAGATCGGCAGTTTGGCGGTTCAAATCCCTAGCGCCGCATAATGGAGTGAGCTCCCATTAGTTGTCCCGGCTTCTGCCAACCTAGCAGTTTGAAAGCAATGCAAGTAGAAAAATAGGGACCACCTTTGGTGGGAAGGTAACAGGGTTCTGTGCACCTTCAGCATTTAGTCATGGTGGCCACATGACCACGGAGACGTCTTCAGACAGCACTGGCTCTTCAGCTTTGAAACGGAGATGAACACCGCCCCCTAGAGTCAGGAACGACTAACACATATGTGTGAGGGGACCTTTAGCTTTTAAAGAATGGTTCCTTAAGGAGAAGGATACCGCTATTACAGGTAGTCCTTGGCTTGCAACCTCAATTGAGCCCAAAATTTATGTTGCTGAGTAAGACAATTATTAAGTGAGTTTTGCCCCATTTTACGATCTTTCTTGCCACAGTTGTTAAATGAATCACTGCAGTTGTTAAGTCAGCCACACGGTTGTTAAGGGAATCTGGCTTCCCCATCGACTCTGCGTGTCCATAGGTCGCAAAAGGGGATGACGTGAACCCAGAACTCTTCCACCATCATAAATATGAGTCAGTTTCCAAGCATCTGAATTTTGATCATGTGACCGTAGGGATGCTGCAATGGTTGTCAGTGTGAAAAATGGTCATAGGTCATTTTTTTCAGTGCCGGTGTAACTTTGAACAATTGCTAAACGAACTGTTGCATGTTGAGGACTCTCTGTAATTTAGAGTGGACTACAGTTGCAGTTGCTCTTTCCAGCCAATAATCCACTCCTTCCTGGGGTAGATTTTTGGATCCAATGGCTAAAATGCCTTTCTGGATCAGTTCTTTGCCAAATCTTACCCATTTTGGTTATTTATTTATTTAGTTCTTCCTGTTCCTTGGGTTGAGCAAGCCAGCAGTCTTTCCTCTCCTTTGCTTTATTACTAAAAAAAAAGGAACATAATTCTGAGAGCAATTTCAGTATTTCAAGATGCTCTGTACATTCCTGTATTTTGGGTTGCTGACTTCAGAGAAAGAGGAAAAGAAAAAAAAAAGATATCGACACAGGGGTTAGTGAAAAGAAACGTGGGTAGGAGGCAAATTAATGAATATGAAGGATAAAAGAAAATTACATGCCTGCAGCGGAGCGCCTGAATGCCTAAAAGCTGAAGTTGTGGCTAAGCTAAAATCAATGCTTTCTGTCCAGTAACAAAAAGAAAAAGAAAAAACAGTTTATGACTTCTACTGGTCAATTATTGTATTTTCCAAGTATAGACATTTAAGCAGTAACAGTTAACATTCTCAGTTCTGGTTTCCCGCTAATAATGTTTTTGGCCCACAAACGCAGTTGAGAATAAATAATTTTGGAAGGTATTTACAAATATGTGTAAATATCAGCAGCTGTTATGGCAGTTTTAGGAACCAGCATGGCAGTTCCATTATGTAAAATGACTCATGCCAGTTGTTGGTTTTGTGAAATAAACCTGACTCTCTTGCCCCACCCGCTGTCTATCTGATAGCTATGTTGTCTCTCATGTGTGAGCTCCCTTGGCAGCATCTCTGCCTATTCTCCCTCTCTTGTGTCTTCAGTTGGAATTGCCACTGAGTCCCAAGGTCTTCCTCACATACCATTACAGTGGTACCTCGGTGCTCAACTGCTTCAAAACTCATCAAATTTGATACTCAGCGCTCCCGCTACTGAACTGATAGTGAAGAAAATAGCATACCATTACTGCTCTGAAGTACTAATTTTTACAAACAGCTTTGAATCTTTAATATCAAATGAAACATGATACCATTAAAGCCTTACAATCTGGCTTTAAAATATGCTTCATTGATGTAATCTTTGGGATTTCTCCTAGTTAATCCATGTGAGCTGCAATGCCGACCTACAAACCACAATTTTTCAGAGAAGATGTTAGATGCTGTAATTGATGGTACACCTTGCTTTGAAGGAAACAGCTTCAGAGACGTCTGCATTAATGGCATGTGTAAGGTATTGGGTATGTTTCCTTCTCTGGAATCTTCATGGGACTTCAAATTTGCAGACTTACAAAAATGGGCCAGGCAGATTGCAGCTTTATATCCTGGTGCCAGCTTGTATGTCAATAGTGGACAACGTTTTGGTGGCCAAGTTTATCAGAGTTTGTTGCAGAAAAATCAAATCCAGAAAGCACACACAGATAACTGATTCAGCTGAATTAATTAATTTCTTTATATACATAATAACAGATGAATAAATGTACAATACCAATAGTCGATTCTTTCAACATGGTAGAAGTTACAAACAGGAGAGAATGGTTAGTTTCATTTCAGAGTTCAGAGCAGACAGAGTAGTTTCAGTTACAATTCTCAGCACAGACTCAGATCTGTTTAAGCTCCTATTGGCTGACTTAGTTGCTATGCCTATTCATTGGCCGACCTTGTTACCATGTCTCTCCCAGTCATGAATATTCTAACAAAGTTATTATTTGGGAAATGGATGATAAGGCAATATGGTATGGGTGGGTGTGATTGGTGTTTTTCTTTATTTCAGTGTATTTTTTATTTCAACATGGGAGGGCAAGATATTATTGAACTTTGGCAATTTTACTGTCAAGATTCAGCAAGCTCTGGAGATTGAAAGTTGCCCATCTCAGCTTTTTGGCTCTTCCTAGATAAGCTACCCAAACTCACCCATTTCTGCTTCAAAGATGGGAGATAGTCTAAGAATAGGATTGGATGGCCAGGATCAGAGAATCAGACAAAAGCTGAGGATCATTGAAATATAAGGTGTACTAAATTCTGGGACTGTAACACTGTATTTGGGTGGAGAAAAGATCAGAAGTGAAAGTCATTGGCAAGATAACATACTTCATATGATCACAGTGCTTAATCCCAATTAGTAGACCAATGTGCTTTTCAATGGAGACAGCTCAGCAATTTAGAACGTGGCAAAAATATTTACTGATATTCCAATGAATTTATCACTAGTAGGAGATTTGAAAACCCGAACATTTGGGGAATTGAGACCATTAAATATTTAGAAACAATAATGTGGCACATAAGGCTGATCTTAATATTTCCATAATCATGATGGGAAGATGTCTTAATACCGCGTTTCCCCTAAAATAAGATGGGGTCTTATTTTCTTTTGACCCTGAAATAAGCACTTGGCCTTATTTTCGGGGTGGTCTTATTATTTTTTGAGGTGCAGGTGGTGGCGAGTGTGGTCACCTCATGGCTGCTGCTGTGTTGCAATATTTTGGGGAGGGCTTATTTTAGCACATGTGCTCAAAGGCCCTTATTATCCGGGGAGGTCTTATTTTGGGGAAAACAGGGTAAAACTGTTTAAGTAGGTCATCGCTTCATCATCCCCTACTTTCTTTGAAATTCATTATGGAAAATAGATTTCATAGGAATGGTCCACTGGACATAATCAGATATTTCTAGTTGATATTTTAATTCTCAAAAACCATTTGAAATAGCTTGTTCAGTGGAGGTGGCTTTAATTAGATTTGAGGGATTGGATGATTTTAAGAACAGGATGGGAGTTTTCTTTTGCACCAATAAACTGCAGAAAACCTTAAGGGTACAAATTGTTAAGTCTTCTCCACTTCATGATGTCCCATTTCACTCGATAAGTTTTTGATGGCCCCCAAATAATGGGGAGGTTGAGCTGAAGCTCCATACCCATCAAATGTTACCCATGTCTGCTGAAAGTGGCAAAATATTAAATGCTAGCTCTGAGAAATTCTATTCTTCTAATGTCCCAGACCAGCATTTTCCTGATGACCTAGAGATGGAACCTGCCTATTTTTGTCATTGCAAAACCCCCATAATAGTTTTAATAATAATAATAGTATACTACTTATTTTAGATCAGGGGTGTCAAACTCAAGGCCCTGTGGCCAGATCCGGCCCGCAGGGTACTTAGATCTGGCTGCTCTAGAAACAGCCTGCTGTACTTCTGCCGGTGAAAACAGACTCCCAAGCTCCATTTTCGGCTGCCATGGCCTCCTGCAACCCTCTTGTCAGTGAAAATGGAGTATGTGGCCCTCCTGAGCTCTGTTTTCACTGGCGGAGAGTCACAGGAGGCTGTAGCAGCCAGAAACTGAGCTCAGGAGCCTGTTTTCTCTGGCAGAGTGCTTGGGCCACCACAGGAGTGATGTTGAGTTGGTCACGCCCACCCTGACCCCTCTACCTCAGACCCCACCCCCGAGGTCAAACACAACCCTGATATGGCCCTCAATGAAATCGAGTTTTACATCCCTGTTTTAGATGATGACTGTCAAACAGAGTAAAGGTTTCAGACTTCTTAATGGAGCTGTGGAGATATAAATCTGGATGGCAGTTTATAAGATAACAATTACTTTATTTTGTATGATTTCAAATTGTGAGATTGGTAATGATTACTGAGAATAAAAGGCATTCTCTTCAGATCAATCCATAACTCTTCTTTGGGTTGAAATAATGACATCTGAATAATCTAGTAATTAACACAAACTACTAATTCAAGTATTTATGAACAAATGTTAACGAGTCAAGACATACCTTGAAGCTGGTAAATTATTAATATAAAACCTGCTATATTGGACAGTCCAATAATTTGAAATTCCAGGGTCCAGTCATTAAACCAATCAACAAAAGCTCAGAAACTATTAGGCAAATCTTGAAAGTTTTTGTTGATTTTATTCATAAAAGTATATATGATATGACATGAGAAAGCTAACATATCCTGCATTTTTATCTGAAAGCTGATGAAAGATTAGCTTTACACCCTAACATCAATTTCATATGAAGGCATCAACATTTTTCAAGTCAACCTTTTTAAAAACTAAGTATAAAATTTATGGCTGCCATCCTGGGGCATCATAGGAAGACACACCATGACTTTTTAAAAATTAACTCTGGCCATATAATATTCCTGAAAAGATGAAAGAAAGAAAATGTGTGGAGGTAGCATTATACTTCTGATAGTATATAGTTGTGTCTTCCAGCATACGCCTCACACACCCAATCTGAAAAAGCCTCAAGAGAATTAATGGTTCTCAACAATTTGGGTCATTTTAGCAACCTCGGAAGGATGGAAGGCTGAGTCAACCTTGAGCCTGGTGGGATTTGAACTGCCAAATTGCAGGCAGCTGGCAGTCAGCAGAAGTAGCCTGCAGTACTGCGTTTTAACCACTGCACCACCATAAGAATTTCTCTTCTTTCTAAAAAGGTCTTTCAGTAGCATTTTTTTCATTCTACTGTGAAAAGTGAGACCCAGAGTGATCTAATGGTTAAAGTGCTGGACTGTGAGTGGGGTGGCCCAGAATCTAGTCTTTCCTTAATTATGGGAGCCACTTTAATCAGTCACCCCCTCTAATGAGAGCCAGGTTCAGCAACGAAGAGTCTATGACAATTCGCCCCAGCCAACCTGCTGCAAGACCATCTCGCCACAGGACCAACTCGGTGCGGGACAAGAGTTGCAGTTATATCGATGAAATGGTGGGATGGAATCATTAAAGAAAGGATGCAAAAGGAGGGACGGAATGAAATTTGCAGGGCAAAAATTACAATAATTTTTTATTTTATTTTAAATAATTAAATAGAATTGATAAATTGCCCCTCAGCGAGTTGGCCGTGGCGAGTTGACTGTGATGAGTTGGCTGCAGCAAGTTGTGCCATGGTGAGTTGGCAGCGCTGAATTGGCTACAGTAAGTTGGCTGTGACAAGTTGTCCCATTTCCCAGCAAACTAACTGGCTGAAGAACAAAGCCCCTCATTACATCATCCACTGGTGGCTTCTCTATGTAAACCACGTGAGTGCCATGCAAAGCAAGGGCACATTGAAGCTAAATGAGACAAACATTAAGGCCAACATTTTGCATAAGAACTGGTAGGGGAAAAGTAGGATAGTTTTTTTCCAGGATGCTACACAGCACCAAGAAAAGGAAATATCTACAGCTCAGGGTTGAAATGAGGGGTCCTGATGCTTTCTGAGATTGGTTGTTTTGTTGCAGAAATGTCATTTCCCAGACTATGTATCTTCATCTGTGCTAACATCACCATCAATGCTACACACATTTCTGACGTTTGCTGTTGAGTTTGGCAAGTTCAAAGTCAGGAAATAGAACAGGTCCATCTGCAATATTTTGTCCAACATACTGACATGCTTGAACTGGTCAGAGTGGTGATGTACTTGGGAGAAAGTTACTTGTCTTCATCAGTGCTCCTTTAAACATATATGAGCTCCATGTCTGTGGATATTCTCAGTCATCCAGGACATGGTTGTCCCAAAGGTGCTTTTTCAAATGTTCAGTTTTTGGGACATATATGAGCTCCCTTGGTAAATAGAATGTAAAGTTAAAAGTAAAGTTATTTTTAGTTTATATGTAATTGATATTTTAAAGAAAAAAATACATATATCAATCCTGACAAACGTATGTAACATTTATTCTGAAAAAGGCTCTTTTTCTTTTAGACTGTTGGCTGTGATTATGAAATTAATTCCAATGCTACTGAAGATCAGTGCGGAGTTTGCTTAGGAGATGGATCTTCTTGTCAAACAGTGAAGATAACATTCAATCAGAGTGAAGGATTAGGTAAAGAAACTTTATCTTGTGCTATCAATTTACTTTATCCATTTCAAATATTCTGTAGGGAAGTATGAACAACCAGTCCAAGAAGAATAAATCTTGAAAACAGCCCAGAGGAAAGGTAGGAAAATAGTATTTCTATTTGGTTTTTTCCCCCATCTTTCCAATCAGATACTTGTATTCTTCATGAAAACCCTTAATGTTCTAAAACATTAGATCAGGAGTGTCAAACTCGGTTTCATTGAGGGCAGCATCAGGGTCGTGTTTGACCTCGGGGAGCTGGGATGGGTGTGGCCAGGATGAATGTGGCCAGCTTGACCTCACTCGTGTCAGGGGCGGCTGTGGTGGCCCGAGTGCTCTGCCCGTGAAAACAGGCTCCCAAGCTCTATTTTTGGCTGCCATGGATTCCTGCAACCCTCTGCCAGCAAAAACGGGCTCCTGAGCTCCGTTTTCAGCTGTGATGGCCTCCTGCAGCCCTTTGCCAGTGAAAACGAGCTCGGAGCTCTGTTTTTGCTGGCAGAGGGCTGCAGGTGGCAGTTGTGGCCGAAAAAGGAGCCCGGGAAGGCAGCGCAGCCCTCCCGACCTCCCATTTTCACTGAAAGTGGCACCATGGGCTGGTCCTTCACTGTTTCCAGAGGGGCCCAGTGGACCAGATTTAAGCCCCCTTCTCTTGGTACTGGTAGTCCTCAACCTACAAAGACCATTGAGCCCAAAATTTCTGTTATGAAGTGAGACATTTGTTAAGTGAGTTTTTACCCATGTTACATCCCTTCTTGCCACAGTTGTTAAGTGAATCACTGCAGCTGATAAGTTAGTAATCTGGCCTTGCTTCCCCGTTATCTTTGCTTGTCAGAAAGTTGCAAAAGGCAATCACACGACACAGCAAAGGTCATAAATATGAACCAGTTGCCAAGCATCTGAATTTTGACCACATGTTCATGGGTGATGCTGCAAAGGTCACAACTGTGAAAAACAGTCGCAAGCCACATTTTTCAGTGCCATTGTAACTTGGCCACTCGGGGAACTGTTGTAAGTCGAGAACTACCTGTATATTATTTTGCCTTTTTAAAAGTCGGCAGGTGCAGAGGAAATAGAAAGCTGAAAAATATTACAAGCAATGTTTGTAACGATAGGTTCCTAATGCTATGAATCAAAAGGCATTTTGCAGTTATTTTGTCATCATCTACTCTCCCCCACCTCACCATATGGATTTTCTATAGTTAGAGAAAGGGTGGAATGCATGGTGGGAGACGCTGAAAGAATTAGGGCAAAGGGCTGTACTATTTGACTCTGTGCTGTTTGGTTGAACCAAGCACAGTCATTGCAAAATAAAAGGCTTATCTAGAAATATTTCTGAAGATCTAGTAGCCCAAGCAGTCAAAGAAATGCATTGAACGGGGATGCTCATAGAAGTATGAATAAAATTGCAGCATCCAAATCTTGGTTCCACCACAAAACCGCGGTAGACTAAAGCGCGGTGACAAAACCGCACCGTCAAAACCGCGCGACAACAGCGCGCCGACAACAGCGCGCCGACAGAAGCACGCTGTAACATAACCCTAAAAATAACCCTAAACCTAACGCTAAACCTACCCTAAACCTAACCCTAAACCTAACCCTAAACCTTACCTTAAGTTAAATCGCGCTTCTGTCGGCGCGCTGTTGTCGGCGCGCTGTTGTGGGCGCGCTTTTGACATCGCGGTTTTAGCGCTGCGGTGTTGTCGGCGCGCTTTTGACGTTCGTGGTTATGTCGTGCCACGCCAAATCTTATCACATTAAATGAAGTGCAATACATTAAGCAAAGCTTTACTACAGCTGCCCTGTAATTATGCTTAGGATTTATCATCCAAGAAGAAAATTAGCCCATAATTACTAGCTTTTGGAAATGGAAGATCTTTGGCATTACTACTTTTCTCTTTTGATGAGAGTTTGTCAGTTTCTCTTTGCTGGTCTATTGCAAGGTAAATTCTCTTCCTTCATGTCAGATTTAATTACTACACAGGCCACAGAGCATCTGTGTGAAGGAGGGAGGGAGGGAAGCAAGAGGAGACAGAGATCAAAATGCATCTGAAGCGTACATGTGCACACAAAAACACACATTCTGTGTGTCTATGCGACACAGCAGATCTGATCAAAATGAGCTCCACTGAAGGAATAACACATTCTACACAGGTGACCCTCGACTTAAAACAGTACATTTAGTTCAAAGTTACAATCTCATTGAAAAAAGGGTTAGGGTGAAAAAGTGATATTTTTCTTTAAACTTTAAAAAAAAACAAAATGCGATATTGTGCTGTGGTTTAATTTATGTAGGATACAATTACACACGTCTCTACATCTGGATATCTCATTGATGATAGGGTTTGCCTCAATTTCTGCACAGCCTGAAAAGTAGATCTTTATTAATTATTCTATTACAGCATAGAAATTGAGACTTTGGTTGAGAACATTTTTGTTGTTGTTGTTAGTTGCGATGTCTTGTCCGACCCATCGCGACCCCATGGATAATGTCCCTCCAGGCCTTCCTGTCTTCTACCATCCCCCTGAGTGCATTTAAGCTCACGCTGAATGCTTCAGTGACTCCATCCAGCCACCTCATTCTCTGCCATCCCTGTCTTCTTTTGCCCTCAATCTTTCCCAGCATTAAGTTCTTCTCCAGTGAGTCCTTCTTTCTCATTAGGTGGCCAAAGTATTTGAGAGACTATTTTACATATATCATAATTTGCTGGTGCAAACTTAGACATGCTTCATTGCTAGTATATCCCGGTAGATTTCAGACTTTGGCCACAAACCATTTTTGAAAGATTACATGCATATTCAATTGCCTTCCCTGGCAAAGTGTTGTGAAACCTGGGCGAGAAAACAAAATAAATTCCACTGAAGTAATTTGCTATGTAGGATCAGCACTAGCTTGGGAAGGCAAATGGATGGATATTTTATTATGTTCTGGCAACATTATGTAAATGCTTTAGTGGAAAGTTGTAGACAGCTGTAGATCAATGATTTATTTGTTACAACATTTTATTCAAATTAAATTAAAATAATGAGGATATTCTTTGGGGTTTTGACTGAAACTCTTGATGTCTGTTACATGCTTTACTGCAATATCAGTTCAGATTAGCCATAAAAAAAGTTAACTACATGATCTAATTATGCAAACAGACAAAACTCTATTCATCTGTCATTTGACTAGCAATGCAAATTATTTCCTTTTTACTCCAAGATTTTCCTGGAGTTGAGAATCATGGCCTGTACCCATTCTTATGTGAAATTGTTAAAATATAAATCAAAATAAAAAGTATTATTTATTTTTAGTACCCATATATTTTCATAAGAAATTCAAATACATACTGTATTTTTCAGAGTATAAGATGCTCCTAAGTATAAGACGCACCTAGATTTTGGGGAGGAAAACAAGGGAAAAATATCTACCTCCCAGCAATTTGCCTCCTTGCAACAAACAGAACAGACAATATACACTGTTTGTAGTGTTATATTTCAGATTATACTTGTACAGATGCTGTTAAAATGTGCTTTCTGGAAGTATAGTTATCCTCTGCTATTTAAAAGAATAGCACTTTTTAAAACAATAGCACTGGGCCTCTTCAGATCAAGCATTTATTTTAAAAAGCCTCATTTGTTAAGTTTCACTTGTTAAGTTGTCTAGAACAATAATAAAGCAGTCTTTAAAAAATAACTCTAATACTTTGAACATTCTATAGGCATTTATAGTTGTTGACTTACCTCCTTGCAGCAAACAGCCTGATTAGTACAAGAAAAAAAAATCTGCCTCCTAGCAATTTGCCATGTGGAGCAAACAGCCAGTTTAACTTTCCATTTCTCCTGATCATCAGCTATTAGAGGCTGCAGGGATTGCTATAGATTATTAAAGCCGCTGTTTGCTGCAAAGAGGTAAATTACTGGGAGGCAGAGGCCAAATGGTGGGTGTGGGTGGGTGGGGCCACATTTGGTGTATAAGACACACCTGTTAGGAATACAATCTAAATTGTATTAAACAATAATTTAATACAATTTAAATATTGGCAATATTTAAATCATGTAACAATGTTGTACCTGTTTCTTTAAATCATACTGTATAATGTGATTGGTTGCTGTTTTCCTCAATCGGCCATAAGAGGGAGCCAGAATGACTGTTAGCTCTCTGTTTCGTTAAATGCTGGGCTGATCTGATCTGAGTGTTTTGGAAACTGGAAGTGCCGTGAGCTATTGTAAGTTTTGCAACTACTAGCAAATTTTGAGTACTGAACTGATTATATGATACTGGACTATGTTATTTGGATTATCCCTTAACTGAAAGACATTGATGACTGACTGTCTTATCCGTGTATGACTTGGACTGTTTGATGGACTCTGATACTTCTATTTCCACGAGAGTAAAAGCCTATTTAAACTGCAGTGTCTCTGTATGCTGGTTTGTGTGTTCTCCAACAACACTCTCACAACACTTCGCTGAATGTACTCGCTCTCCCAACAGGGAGCTTACCTAACAACACCCAAATTTTTACCCTCTTTTAGGGGGGAAAAAGGTGCGTCTTATACTCTGAAAAATACGGTAGGTGATTGCTTTCAGTTTTTTCTTCAGGTTGACAACTTGCTGACAGCAAGGCCGAAAACAAAACCACTTTTCCACCCACTCTTGTTCCCAGAGAAAACCAAAACCATTACCACTACCAAAATTTCTCAAAAATTCAAGAGATCCCATACTGGCTGGGGAATTCTGAGAATTGAGTTCTATGTGCCTTAAAGTGGCCAAGTTTAAGAAACCCTGAATTAGACCAATGCTTCTCAGTCTCAGAACATTTAAGTTATGTGGACTTCGACTCCCAGTTCACAATTGAAGTCCATATATATTGCCCTACTGTATAATCTTATTGTTATTATTAAGCCTTACTACATCACATTATTATTTAAACAACCAAGCTACTACAGGTAGTCCTCTACTTACAATCACAATTGAGCCCAAAATTTATGCGGCTGAGTGAAAAAGTTGTTAACTGAATCTGGTTTCCCCATTGAATTTGCTTCTCAGAAAGGTGGTCACATGATCGCAGGGATAGTAAAACCACCATAAATGTGAGCCAGTTGTCAAGCAATCCGAATGTAAATCACATGACCATGAGGATGCTGCAGCAGTCATAAGTCTGAAAACTGGTCACAAGTCACTTTTTCAGTGGCACTGTAACTTTGAATGGTCACTAAGTTAACCTTAGCCTCCAGTCCCCTAATCATCTTTGTTGCTCTTTTCTGCACTCTTTCTAGAATGTCGACGTCTTTTTTACATCGTGGTGATCATAAATACATGTCAGTTGTCAAGTGTCTGAATTTTGACCACAGAGACACTGTGATAGTCATAAGTGTGTGGGCTGTTCACAAATAACTTTTTTCAGTGCTGTTGTAACTTCCAATGGTTGTTAAACAACCAAATGGCTGTCTTTAATATATGTGTTAGAAATTTCTGGGCCAAAAATCTACATATAGGTTAGTGGTGGGTTCCGGAACCCATCGTAACCAGTACACTGCGATGGGGCAGGGCATCTACCACGTGCATGCACGCTGCTCACGTATGCGTATCCATCGCCTGCGGTGCTCCAGCTGCTCAGCGGAGCGTCGCACAGACACCGTATGCTGTGCAAATGGCCTGGTTGGTTCAAATACAGGTAAGGAGGGCAGATGGGCCCTCCGATGCACCATACCGGAACAGTGCCTGCTGCTCCCAGGCTGTAACTCACCACTGATATAGGTGTACATTCATTACAAAGCTGTGAAGAGATGCTTAAATTAAATTAATAAAATTGATAATATTTAAAAAACCTCTTGAACTGGGATTAAAAGTGCTAGAGGTTAATATTGCTCACCTCTGTTCTAAGCCAAGGTAGGCTATTTATCGTTTTTTGGGCCTTTCGCAAGGTTGGGCTGCTTGGGGTTCACGGGGGTTCGGGAGAACCTCTAGCTAAGATTCTGTGCAGTTCGGAGAATCCCCAAATCCCACTCCTGGTTGGCCCTGCCTTCCCCTCCCCGTCCAGGAGTTCCCACACAGCCCGTTTTGGATGCAGGTAAGTGCAGGGCACACATGGAGGCTCGGGGAGGGTGAAAACAGGTGTACTGGAAGTTCAGGAAGGCCAGTAATGGGCCCGTTTCCAGCCTCCAGACTCCAGAGAGCCTTTGGAGCATGGAGAGGCTGTTTTCGCCCTCCGGGAGGCCTGAGAAAAGCCTCTGGAGCCCAGGGAGGGCAAAAACACCCCCTCCCCGCCGTGGTGCAGGAGGCTGACTAGGCCACCCCCACCCAGCAATCGGGCAGAGAACCCTTGCTAAACTGTTTGAAGCCCACGCCTGCTTACAAGTCCCAACATTTTGGACCACTGGATGATGTCCACAGGGTCTTCAAGAACACCTGGAGATATTTTTTATTCCATTTTGTCTTCCTCACATAGGTTATGTTGACATTGGCCTGATTCCCAAAGGCGCAAGGCACATCAAAGTGGTTGAAGTGTCAGAAGCAGGCAATTTCCTTGCGCTGCGAAGCGAAGATCCTCAGAAGTATTACCTCAACGGAGGGTTTATTATTCAGTGGAATGGACATTACGAAGTGGCGGGAACAATATTTCAGTATGGGAGAAAAGGGGATTTGGAAAACCTCACTGCTTCTGGGCCCACAAACGAATCCTTGTGGCTGCAGGTACGTCAGCCTGTCACATGGTGGGTGTGACACAGGCTGTGAATGTAGTGCAGGAAAGGAATTGTCAAATTTGCAGCTTTTCTCACCTCACATGCTTTTACTGCTGCAAATAACAGCTTGTGAACTTGATCCAATGTGATTTACTGCAGCTAACTTGATAGGTGTCCATTTTTTAAATAAGATCTTTTAGGATATTATATATGCATAGTGTATAAATTTGGATGGGTGGGTGGGTGTTCTGACCCCCTCCTCCGTTCAGTAACGAAATCCGAGACAAGCGTAAAATGGAATGTCCTTTAATTAGCAAGTCCAGACTCTCGGTGGCTGAAAGCCAAATAAACAAACAGATAAGAACTTTGGCAGCAAGTCCGACAAACCTTGGCAGCAATGCAAACAAACTCTGGCAGCAATCCAGCCTGCCAAGTTTGTTTCTCTTTAGTCAAATGTTGACTTCTGCAAGAAGGGCATGGCACAAGCAGTCTCTTTTATAGTCTGGGAGAGGAGCTTAATGACCATCAGCTTAGTGTAATTACCTCCTGTAATTACGTAGTTGTTCTTGACGCCGAGTAGCCCTTCAACGGCGTGCATCCCGGAACAACTCACAGGTGGTTTCTGGATTACTCTCTCTTGTCTCCTCCCCACTGATCCAAGGCTCAGGCGCCACCTGGTGGCCAACGAGTCTCTCTGCACCCTGCTCAGAGTCGGAACCCTGTCCAGGATCCTCCACATCCTCCAGGGCCGACTCATAGGGTCCCTCGCTGTTAGAGTCTGGTGGCAGCTCCAACGGCTCCTGCCGGGCCACAACAGGTGGGTGGGTGAATACTCTCTGTAACAGCCAATAGTAAGTATACTTTAAAGAAATTGTATCTCATACTGGTAGTTTCTGGCTAGCAAAACATTGCTATGGAGTATCTCAAAAATTGGCAGTATTTAGAGTCTGTACTGTATATCTCACGATTCATTCAACTGTTTAAATCTTAAAAGGCATGGAAAAATCTGTTCTTTTCTGCACATGGTCCTCCTATGGAAAGGAACAAAAATTATGGAGCTTCAATAAAATGTTATAAAAATTATTTCTGGCCTAAGCCAGAATTCCAGTTATAAATTCAGAATTTTCTGAATTCCCTGTACATTCCTACTTTTCATTGAATTGCTTGCATTATCTCTTCTATTTCTTTCTCTGTTTTGTTGAGGGATTGGCATGTTGTCCAATGCATTAATAAATGATCCCATGGATATGCCTGGTTAATACATCAAATTAATTTCTCAGAAGGAACTCACTGTGAATTGGGTGTAATCTCCAGTTAAATGGAAAGTCCCATCCCCACATTTTGTTTCTATGTGCTTTCCCCCCCTCTATCTAATAGCCAGCCCATTAGGTTTAGCAATAGCAGTTAGACTTATATACCGCTTCATAGGGCTTTCAGCCCTCTCTAAGCGGTTTACAGAGTCAGCATATTGCCCCCAACAACAATCCGGGTCCTCATTTTACCCACCTCGGAAGGATGGAAGGCTGAGTCAACCCTGAGCCGGTGAGATTTGAACAGCCGAACTGCAGAACTGCAGTCAGCTGAAGTAGCCTGCAGTGCTACATTTAACCACTGCGCCACCTCGGCTCTTTCAAGGTTTCACTTTCTCAGTTCTTGAAGCTTCTCTCTCCATCATTCTCAGTGTTTCTCAACCTTGGCAACTTTAACATGTATGGACCCCAGCATGCTGGCTGGGGAGTTCTGGAAGTTGGAGTCAATGCCAAGATTGCCAAAGTTGAGAAACATTGTGATAGATGGTGTCTACCAGTGGTTCCCACTAAGGTGTACCAGGCTTTCTCTTCCTTGGGGACTTTGCAAAAATTGTCCACCTACAATATCTAAACTACTCCTTAGATTAGATCGGAATGGATAACAATGCCCTCTTTACAACCTGTTCACTTCAACTCCCAGAGTTCCTGAGCATGAGAACTGAAGTACACAGGTTGTAAAAGACCTATAATTGCCCACCCCTTGATTGGGGTGGGCTGAGAAGGTCTTCTAGAACAGGGATCTCCAACCTTGGAAATTTTAAGACTTGTGGACTCCAACTCCCAGAATTCCTCAGCCAGCAACTCTGGGAATTGAAGTCCACAAGTCTTAAAGTTGCCATGGTTGGAGACCCCTGTTCTAGAAAACAGTCCTGGTCAATTTCTGGTTATATTGTCCCCAGTCTACTTCTACCAAACTGCCATTCTTCTCAATTTTCCACCAGAGCCAAAGGTTTAGTTCCATTGTATAATTGTGTATAGCCTAGATCAGTGTTTCTCAACCTTGTCAACTGGAAGATGTCTGGACTTCAACTCCCAGAATTCCCCAGCCAGCATTCGCTGGCTGGGGAATTCTGGGAGTTGAAGTCCAGACATCTTCAAGTTGACAAGGTTGAGAAACACTGCCCTAGATGTATTTATTGGTCACCTTTTTCTTATTTGGAAAACAACAACAACAAGAAGAGTCTATGGAGATTCTCAGTCAACCAGGTCATGGTTGTCCCAAAGGGAGGCAGCCGGACTTTTTTTGTTTTTTGTTTTTAAAGACGTTTCACTTCTCATTCAGGAAGCTTTTTCAGCTCTGACTGGAGGGTAGGGAATGGAACAATTTATATTCCTTGCAGACAGCTGGTCATTTTCATTCTTTTGGAAAGTCGTTCAGCCGTTGGAGGTTTATCTGTGTCGTCAGGGTCACCTGAGAAGTAGAGATGGGTGTGTTGAGGCTTCTTGGCTGCAGGGTGTTTTCTGACCTGTGTCCTTGTGGCTTCAACAGTGAAGGGACACGGGCAGTGATGGGATTCAAAATGTTTTACTACCGTTTCTGTGGGCATGGCTTGGTAGGTGTGGCAGGGGAAGGTTACTGCAAAATCCCCATTCCCTCTCAATCAGCTGGGACTCAGGAGGCAGAGAATAGATGGGGGCAGGGCCAGTCAGAGGTGGTATTTACCGGTTCTCCAAACTACTCAAAATTTCCGCCACCGGTTCTCCAGAACTGGTCAGAACCTACTGAATATCACCTCTGAACACAGGGCAGAAAATATCCTGTAGCCAAGAAGGCTCCACACCCATTTGCACTACTCAGGTCACCCCCAAGGAGACAGATAAACCTCCAGGTGGCCTTAATGACTCTCTAAAAGAATGCAAATGACTAGCTGTCTGCAAGGAATATAAATCCTTCCATTACCCCACTGTTGTGGCCCAGCAGGAGCCGTTGGAGCTGCAAACAGACTCCGATAGCGAGGGACCCTATGAGTCGGCTCTGGAAGATGTGGATGACCCTGGACAGGGTTCAGACTCCGAGCAGGGACCAGAGAGGCTGGTTGGCCACCAGGAGGCGCCTGAGGCATGGAGCAGCAGCGAAAGCCAAAGGGAGTTTGTCCCTGACGTTAGGCCCTGGAGCAGTGGGGAGGAGCTAAGGGAGGTGGTCCCAGACGCCAGGCAAAGACTGGCAGATAAGCGCCGACAGCAACTACAGAGATATAGAAGATAATTGGGGCCAGGTGGTTGTGATTAGGTTCCTCGCAAGAGAGTATATAAGAAGAGACTTTGGGAGGAGGCTTTTTGCAGGACACAACCGTTATACTAAAGCTGGAGAAGCTCTTGTGTGTATTTCTTATCTGTGGAAGTCTGGGTTGCTGCCAAAGTCTTGTCGGTTTGTTAATTTGCTGTGAATAAATTGTCTAGCAGTAATCTTGTGTCAGCGTGACTCACCGTAAGGAGGGCGGTCAGAACAGTCCACCATCCAGTTAGAGCTGAAGAAGCTTCTTGGATGAGAAGCAAAATATCTTCAAAGAAAAAACAAGAAAGTCCAGTTGTCTCCTTTTGGACAACAAGAAGATGATTTTGATGTTATTATTTACAGCTGTAGAGCATATGGGTGGCAGATTTAATTAGATTATCGTTCCTGGGGCATTCTGGAAAGGATTGTAGATTGAACACATCAAAATATTACAGTTGCCAGATCAGGCAAAAATAAATGGAAGCAAATAGATCCAGGTTATTTCATCTTGTTGCCAGAGATGGTGAGGAGGCAGGGAATGAGATAGAAGGATCTCTATACGTAATCCACAGACGGGAAAGGAATTTGTTAGCAGTTTACATCTACACTAGTCAAGGTGGTAGCCATGACAATGAAACTGAAGTGATAGCTGGAGCTTCAATCACAGTGTTGGGGGCCACCAGCTTGGCGTATTTAGTATACTCTGCAGAGACCTCTATAATATATCTACAGTTCATGCCAGTGTGCAAGAAACCTGGTGGGAAGAGATTAAAAATGTTCAAAGAGAATTCATCAAGGGTCATATGCATTTATTATTTCTACCAAACTAGAGAAATTCAAGATATCTAAATCAAAGAGGACTGGAGTGACTCCTGCAGTTTCTAAGTTTAATTCTAAGAATTACCTTTAATTCTTACATGAGAACCTTTTTTTTTGAGGTCTGGATCAGGGGTGGGTTGCTGCCGGCATTACTACCAGTTCGGTGCATGCTCAATTTTGCATGCGCGCCAGATGCATGCTCCATGCATGTGTGCAGTTGCCCATAATAGCAATAGCAATAGCAATAGCAGTTAGATTTATATACCGCTTCATAGGGCTTTCAGCCCTCTCTAAGCAGTTTACAGAGTCAGCATATTGCCCCCAACAACAATCTGGGTCCTCATTTTACCCACCTCGGAAGGATGGAAGGCTGAGTCAACCCTGAGCCGGTGAGATTTGAACAGCCGAACTGCAGAACTGCAGTCAGCTGAAGTAGCCTGCAGTGCTGCATTTAACCACTGTGCCACCTAGGTCTTTGCGTGCACAGAACATTAAAAAATGGGGGAAAAAACCCATGCCGCGCTGACGGGGGAACCGGTTCGGAGACATGGCAGGCCTGGGTTGCTACTGGTTCTGGCGACCCAGGCCGCCAAACCACTACCGGTTCAGCTGAACCAGTCTGACCCACCCCCCCCTCTGGTCTGGATGGTTCTCGCTTCCTTGATTTTGATCTGTGGTAGGTGGCTTAAGTCATGGCCCAAATCTGATAGTCCTAAAAACAGAGAAGAGTAGAGTGTATTCTGGTTTGATATTTTGTGACTGAAACATACAATAAATGTTGTTCAGCTCCTTTTTCAGGAAAACAACCCAGGAATAAAATATGAATACACTGTGCGCAAAAGCTCAAGCTTGGAAAATGAAGTAGAGGAGCTTGAATACGTTTGGAAACATGGAAAGTGGACAAGTTGCAGTGTAACTTGTGGCAGTGGTAAGAAATCACAATTCTCCAAGTCCCTTTCCTCTCTCTCTTGTCATCTGCTTTGGTCTCCTCATTCATTGTTCTAACAATGTACCGACTTGGGTATACTTAAATTGCTTCAGACTGGCAAATAGTGTTTTATTAATAGTTAATTTACATTCCCTTTGAAAGGCCACCAATAAAATCAGCATACAGAAAACTACTTTGTCTATCAACTAATCATTAATTAGTTAAACCTCAGGCAAACAGTGGCATTTTCCCCACTCCAAGTAATAAAAGCAGTGGGGTTTTTTTGCCCTAATTTAATGTAGAAATCACACTGTGCAATTAACAATCTTTTCTCATAAAAAAACATAGAAATCTTTATACAGCCTCTGTTCAAACTAATAATAACATACCAAGTAATTGCTGGGGGTGACCCCTAGATGCTTCTGTGGAGTGATTGAGGTAGAAAGGGAATTTCACTCTTGTCAGTTAATTTATGATAATTATCCTTTCTTCTTGAATAATTCTTATTATCAACTTACCTCACCATCTCGGCCTGTTGAAAACAGTTCCTATGTACTTGTCTGGCTTGAACTGAACTGAAGGGAAAAAAAGAAGGATTTCTAAGCACTGAAATTATTAATCTAATCAACAGCAGGCCTGGTGTACATAGAGTATATAAATACAGGTGAAACTCAAAAAAATAGAATATCGTGCAAAAGTTCATTTATTTCAGTAATTCAACTTAAAAGGTGAAACTAATATATGAGATAGACTCATTACATGCAAAGCAAGATAGTTCAAGCCATGATTTGTCATAATTGTGATGATTATGGCTTACAGCTCATGAAAACACCAAATCCACAATCTCAGAAAATTAGAATATTGTGAAAAGGTGCAATATTCTAGGCTTAAAGTGTCCCACTTTAATCAGCTAATTAAGCCATAACACCTGCAAAGGGTTCCTGAGCCTTTAAATGGTCTCTTAGTCTGGTTCAGTAGGAATCGCAATCATGGGAAAGACTGCTGACCTGACAGTTGTGCAGAAAACCATCATTGACACCCTCCATAAGGAGGGCCTCAAAAGATAATTGTAAAAGAAATTGGATGGTCCCAAAGTGCTGTATCAAAGCACATTAATAGAAAGTTATATGGAAGGGAAAAGTGTGGAAGAAAAAGGTGCACAAGCAGCAGGGATGACCTCACCCTGGAGAGGATTGTCAGGAAAAGGCCATTCAAAAGTGTTGGGGACTTTCACAAGGTGTGGACTGAGGCTGGAGTCAATGCATCAAGAGCCATCATACACAAACGGATCAAATGCCGTATTCCTCTTGTCAAGCCGCTCCTGAACAACAAACGTCAGAAATGTCTTACCTGGGCTAAAGAAAAATAGGCATGGTCTGTTGCTCAGTGGTCCAAAGTCCTCTTTTCTGATGAGAGCAACTTTTGCATCTCATTTGGAAACCAAGAACCCAGAGTATGGAGGAAGAATGGAGAGGCACACACTGCAAGATGCTTGAAGTCCAGTGTGAAGTTTCCACAGTCTTTGTTGATTTGGGGAGCCATGTCATCTGCTGGTGTTGGTCTACTGTGCTGCATTAAGTCCAGGGTCAACGCAGCCGTCTACCAGGAGATTTTGAAGCACTTCATGCTTCCTTCCGCAGACGAGTTTTATGGGGATGCTGACTTCATTTTCCAGCAGGACTTGGCACCTGCCCACACTGCCAAAAGCACCAAAACCTTGTTAAATGACCGTGGGATTACTGTGCTTGATTGGCCAGCAAACTCGCCTGACCTGAACACCATAGAGAATCTATGGGGCATTGCCTAAAGAAAGATGGGAGACATGAGACCGAACAATGCAGAAGAGCTGAAGGCCGCTATTGAAGCATCCTGGTCTTCCATAACACCTCAACAGTGCCACAGGCTGATAGCTTCCATGCCACGCCGCATTGAGGCAGTAATTGCTGCAAAAGGGGCCCAAACCAAGAACTGAGTACATATGCATGCTTATACTTTTCAGAGGTCCAATATTGTTCTATGTACAATTCTTGTTTTATTGATTGCATGTAATATTCTAATTTTCTGAGATTGTGGATTTGGGGTTTTCATGAGCTGTAAGCCATAATCATCACAATTATGACAAATCACGGCTTGAACTATCTTGCTTTGCACCTAATGAATCTATCTCATATATTTGTTTCATCTTTTAAGTTGCATTACTGAAATAAGTGAACTTCTGCACGATATTCCAATTTTTTGAGTTTCACCTGTACATTAGATAAGAAAGGAGGTAGAAATTACATGAAGAAAGATTACTGCTATGTATGAATTAAATATAAAGATGGTTAATAATTATAAATATGCTAATATAATTAACAGAATTACAAATAAGCAAAATATAGATCTGAAACCAGAAATATTTTGTTGGGTATAGTGCTGGAGGGTTATCTCGAACCACTCATAAAAGCTATCCCATGTCAAATAATATTCAGCGTCTTCTTTGTCTTTTATTTTTAAAGTCAATTTATCCATCTCTGCATGGTCTAATATTTTCTGAATTACATCCTCATCTGATGAAGTGTTCTCATTTTTCCATAATTGTGAAAATACAATCCTTGCTGCTGTCAGCAAATGCACAATTAAGTCCCTTTATCATAACCCTCCAGCACTATACCCAACAAAAATTTCTGGTTTCAGTTCTACAGTATATTTTGCTTAATCATCTTTTCCAACCAAGTATGCATTTTCTTCCAATATTTTCTTGCTTCCATACAAGCCCTTCCCAACTCTGTTATTCTATTCCTTAAAATGCTCTGGAACACACAAATTCTGCAATGATATAGGTAAAGTCCACTGACGTTTGACATTCAAAAAATATAGATAAAAAGAATAAAAAGTAGTAAATACCAATATCTACTGCCTACGTTTTGTAGGCAGCAGATATTGGCATCTGCCAGTTTTTATTAGCAGTTTTGAACATTTGGTGCTGGCATATAGTGTTAATGGCAGGCAGAATGTTCCCTGGCAAAACAGTGTACTCAGCAGATTCTTAGCAGTGCTAACATCTAATATGAGCTACTCCTTGCATCAAAATGTTTATCTTCTTAAAGATACATCTAAAGATTAAGTTCAGTGGGTTTTTTTTCCCATTCTTCTTGTAGGGTTTCAGAGACAGATTGCCCACTGTGTGAAAAAGGGGAAGAGTATGGTGAAAAACCTGTTTTGTGACCCAGAAACACAACCCAAGGCAAAACAGAAAAAATGCATTGAAAAAGATTGTCCACCAAGGTATGCATGAATATCATACAGAGCAGAGGTCTCCAATCTTTGTGGCTTGGCAACACGGCTGGGGGCAAGGTGGGGGGGGGGGGAGGAAAACCAGGCATGCACACCAACCCACCATTCATGGAAGTTGAGCTGTGTACATGGGGCCCAGTTCTGAACAGGTCATGGCCCGGAAGTGGGCCATAGCCCAGGAGTTGGGGACCACTGATAAAGAGGAAAGTATTTTAAGTCACTGGGAGGGGAGGGGTGTGGGAATTTATTATATTAATTTATCTTGTATTAGTTTTATTGGTTTTTTAATGTGGTTTTAAATTATGTAAGCCACCCTGAGTCACCATGGGCAAATAGGAGGCAATATAAATTTAATAAATTAAAAAAAAATAAGATAATGATGAGAAATAAATTATATTTTTTCCATCCCAGGCCATATACCTGTGATGGTGAATCTATGGCACACGTACCACAGGTAGCATGCAGAGTCCTCTCTGCGGGCACGCAAGTCGTCACGCAGCTCAACTCCCCCGCGCATGCATGCATGCCTCCCACTGGTCAGCTAATTTTCGGGTCTCTGCATGCTGGAGACATGCACATGTGTGGGGGTGGGGGTGATGCGCACATGCATGAGGGGGAGCACGGGGGTGTGCGGCACTTCCCCCACACCCCATTTTTTGTTTCAGGAGGCTTCAGGGAGGCCTGCTAGGCCCAAAACAGGGTGTCCGCTCGCACACATGCGCGAGGGGAGCACGGAGGAGTCGCACATACTTGGGGGTGGGGGGAAGTGTATGTGGGGGGGTCATGTTCGCATGTGGAGGGGGTGGGGTGCATTGCATCATGAGCGTGGGCATGGGTATGCGATTTCGGCACGCGAGAAGAAAAAAGGTTAGCCATCACTGCCATATACGATTGAAGAAAAATAACTATCTAAATGAAATAAAAATTAAAGTATGTGAGAGAGATCAATAATAATATGAAAATGGGTGAGCAGAATGAATCACACAGTAGTGATTCAACCAGTATTCCTTATTCCAACTTTTTGTCAGTTTCTGTCTAAGTCAACAATTTTCTGAAGCAATGATCCAGAATCTGCATGCATTCCGACAATAAGGAACTAAAGCTTTCAGGAACTAGCAGGATCAGTAATGAAGGGTGATAGACAGCCGTGTCTACAGGGAGGGACTTAAAAAGCTGAGAATGTTGCAACTGTGCACTTGAAGTCCCACCCCTTTGTGTGTGCATGAGACATTGATGCACACACAAAAGGAGTGTGCTGTGATTGCTCTGCACAAGGGCCATGCTGATTTTTTTTGCGCCCATGGATGCCACCAGTGGCAGATGCTGTAATTTAATCATGTTTTATATCTTCACTAATTCCCTCAGTTTCTGCCTCGGCAACGTGGCATATCTTAGGAGGTTGTTTATTATAAGCGAGATGTTGCCAAAGTACCATCTATAAAACAAATTGTAAACATTCTTAATGAGAACATTGGCTGAATTATCTTAAGATTCGGGTTTTTTTTTACAGAGATTTGAAGTGAAAATTACACGTTTTTGCATTCTTGAAAAGAACAGATAAAATTTCAGAGAAGGATTTGTGAGATTTCAGCAGTCATTTTTGGCAGAGCCATTTCTGATCTGAAAAAGTAGCCAAACCGTGTTTGCAACATGAACTGAGATAATAAGCGAAGGACTTTAAATAGTGCCTTGCTCAATAGTAGTAACTGTGAGAGGGATTTTGGAGTCCTAGTGGACAACCATTTAAATATGAGCCAGCAGTGTGCAGCAGCTGCCAAAAAAGCCAACACAGTTCTAGGCTTCAATAAATAGAGGGATAGAATCAAGATCACGTGAAGGGTTATACTACTTTATAATGCCTTGGCAAGGCCACACTTGGAATACTGCATTCAGTTTTGGTCACCACGATGGAAAAAAGATGTGGAGACTCTAAAAAGGGTGAAGAGAAGAGCAACAAAGAGGATTAGGCAACTGGTGGCTAAAACATGTGAAGAACAGTTTCAGGAACTGGGTATGTCTAGTTAAATGAAAAGAAGGACTAGGGGAGACATGATAGCAGTGTTCCAATATCTCAGGGGTTGCCACAAAGAAGAGGGAGTCAAGCTATTCTCCAAAGCACCTGAGGGTAGGACAAGAAGCAATGGGTGGAAACTAATCAAGGAAAGAAGCAACTTAGAACTAAGAAGTGTCCTGACAGATAGAACAATTAATCAGTGGAACAACTTGCCTTCAGAAGTTGTGAATGCTCCAACACTGGAGGTTTTTATGAAAAGATGGCATAACCATTTGTCTGAAGTAGTGTCGGGTTTCCTGCCTAAGCAGGGGGCTGAACTGGAAGACCTCCAAGGTCCCTTCCAACTTTGTTACTTTATGAAATTGAAAAGTCATAAATCATGTGATATATTGGTGCAGATTGTGGCATTTCCCCACAAAGAGATAAAGTTCTTTTCCCCCTTGAATCTGAGGTAAGGAAAAAGACCTTTGAATAAACCATGAAGGTCATTCTGTTGTTCAATGTTCTTTCTCTGATTAATGTCCTATTTGCATATCTAAACATTCTGAGTTCTGACTAGTCCTGCTGAGAATATGCTCTCAAATATTACTTCTGTCAGAAAAATAATTTGCGGTTTCACCTTAAGCCGGGATTGTGCAAGAATAAATAAAACTGAGATCCAGACAGCTGTGAGAAATGAAGAAATACTTATTCCTAAAAGCAAAGTCTTTAAGGGTGGCTACAACTACATATTTTTATAAAGGAGCTTGTCCTGGTGTGGAAATGTCTATGTCCTGATTCTAGGGTGACACTTAAAGGGCGTGTTTGTGTAGGTGTAGATATATCATCTGTAATGCTTATTCTTGTGAACTTGCAGTTCTGATGAGAGACTTGATTTAATTAATTCTATTTGCCTTTATAGACCTTATCCTTTGATATGTGGATTAGGTCTGCGTAACTTATTTTGAGGATGTTTGAGTAAACAATTGTCCTCTGTTTGCTATTTTTACTTGATTAACTTAGTTTCAGCTTAACTGTCAATTATCTAGTAGAGATGCTGATTCTCACTCCATTGCGGATTCTGTTAATGTGCAAGGAAGATGGAAATATTATAAAGAATAAAATATATTCTGATATAAAACTTCTTACACTTCCTGTGTAAGAGCCAAGGTGGCGCAGTGGTTAAATGCAGCACTGCAGGCTACTGCTAGATCAGCAGGTCAGCGGTTCAAATCTCACCGGCTCAGGGTTGACTCAGCCTTCCATCCTTCCGAGGTGGGTAAAATGAGGACCCAGATTGTTGGGGGCAATATGCTGACTCTCTGTAAACCGCTTAGAGAGGCCTGAAAGGCCTATGAAGCGGTATATAAGTCCACTGCTATTGTTGGAAGCCATCTTAGTAGCTAATATCTGACTAGACATGTTCTATAGCAGATGTCAGACCAGTCTGAAGATCTACTCTAAGGAGCACGTCAATGGTTTGCAAATGCTATCCAAAATTTCCTAAATGATGCTCAGAAGGGATGAACTAAATGGACTGCTTGTCCTGATCCCTTCCATTTTGAAATTTCTAACTACCAATAACTTTCCCAAGAAGGAAAACCATTTTCTTCTTCTGCCATGCTGCTGATGAAATCACCCTCCCTGTTTCTTTCCATTTGGACCAAGGCAAGCTTTTGCCTCAAGGCTAACTATATCCAGGGGTGGGCTTCAAAAATTGCAGCAACGGGTTCGCTGCCCCATTGCTGGGTGGGCGTGGTCATGGTGGGCATGGCCTAGTCAGCCTCCTGCACCATTTGGAGGGGGCATTTTTCATCCTCCTCAAGCTCCGGAGGCTTCCCTCAAGCTTCCGGGAGGATGAAAACTGCTTCCCCCAGGCTCCAGAGCCCCCCGAGGCCTGAAACAGGCCCCTTTTTGGACTTCTGGAACCTCCGGTAGGCCCTTTTTTCCCCACCCCTCTCCGAGCTTCCACACGGGCCCTACACTTATCTGGCATGATGAACGGGCTGTGTGGAAACTCCTGGGAAGGGAGGGATGGGCGTGGCCAGCCAGGAGTTGGATTTGGGGGGTTCGCTGAACTGGGCAGAATCCTAGTTAGAGGATCGCTCAAACCCGTGTGAACTCCCAACAGCCCACCCCTGACTATATACAATAAGGAGGGGGATAATTTTGGCAAATATATGATGCAGTGGCAATAGCCGTTCTTTTTCTATATCACAGTTCTGATGAAAGTTACAGCCTTACCTTACTTGTTACTATCAGATTAAATATGAAAGAGTCAGTAAGATGATGCATTTTAATGTCGTTTTGTTGCATTTAATGGCATTTTAATCGTGCGCATGACTTTTCAGAAGTTACGAGGTGAAGATCAGTTTGCCAGTCAATGTTCATTGTATTCATTTCCCAAAGGTGCTTTTTCTAGAGACAACTGGATTTTCTGACTTTTCTTGGAAGATTTTTCACTTCTTATCCAAGAAGCTCTAACTGGATAGTGCGGAATGGAAGGACTTATATACTTTGCAGACAGCTGGTCATTTGCATTCTTTTAGAAAGTTGTTGAGGCCACCTGGAGGTTTATCTGTGTCCTCAAGGTCACCTGAGTAGTGAAAATGGCTGTGGAGACTCCTTGGAACTGTTGAAAAGATTGTGTTGTAGATTGGAGATAGATGATGTCGTATCCCTCCCCCTCTGTTGAGAGGAAGCTGTTCAATTTTGACATGGAAGACCTCTTTGATCCCACTTTCAAACCAGCAATTGTCTCTGTCCAAAATGTGGACAGGGAATATGAATCCTTCCATTCCCTACTATCCAGTCAGAGCTGAAGAAACCTCTTGGAGGAGAAGCAAAATGTCTTCAAAGGAAAACCAGAAAGTCCAGGTGCCTCTTGAAAAAAAGCATCCTTGGGACAACAATGACCTGGATGACTGAGAATCTCCACAGACATTGTAGTCATTTATTCACATCATTATTTTTTTCTCCTGCAAATCACCTTAAAAAAAGAAAAATGCAAGAAAAACCTCCTTATTTTTATTTTATGTATTTACTTGTATCCCACCATTTTTAGTTTTACAAAATTCAAAGCAGCAAACGTACCCAACACATTTTCCTCCTCCTATTTTCTTCACAACATCAACTTGTTGGGCCCAGAGGGGGGGGGGGAGGGAGAGCCCAAAGTCATCCTGCTGGCTTTTATGGCTAAGGCATGACTTGAACTCATGACTCCTGCTTTTTAGACCAAACTGCCTCTTTCACAATATATTTCCCCAATATATGTAATTTGAACGTATCTCAAATACATAAATTCTCCTAGTACTTATTATTTCCATGCAACAACACTACTACATGTTTCCATATTTTACATAACTTGCCACGTATTTCCCTAATATATGTACGTATGGTTTCCTATGCCTCTTTAGAAATAATTCCCATAAAATTTAGAATTACTTTCTGTGTAGAAAGGAGGATTGCAACCTTTATTTATTGTTGTGTACGCTTTTTGCTATGACCTTTCAAAGCTCAGAGGGTATTTCATTGTCTAAGAATGTTAATCATGATTTTAAACTAACTAGCAGATATTTTTATGACGGCTCCTGCTGCTTTTGCAGAGTAAACATTGAACATCTGCTGCAAGAATTTACTGGGTTTTCTGCCACTGTAACAACAATGTATGCTGATCACATCTCACTGGGTGGCCATATTTGGAATGCCATTGTAGTTGCTGTATATAATGGACTTGTTCTTTAAAGCAGAAACCACAAAGTAGCTATAATTATCCTGTGCTTAATCATTTGGGCACTAACTGATAGTATAGTCCAGTGATGGCTAACCTTTTTCTCCTTTTGTGTCTAAATCGTGCATGTGCGTGCGACTGAGCGGTGTGCGTGGCCCAGTGGTGGGATACAACCAGTACGCCCCAGTACAGGCATACCGGTGCCTGCTGGGAGTACCAGGTACTGGTACTGTGCTCTGGAGAGCCCACCTGCCTGCCTGCGCTCCTTGCCTGTATTTGAGCTGTATTCCGCGCACGGGGCATACGGCGCCTGAGCGACGCTCCGCTGAGCAGCTGGAGCATCGTGGAGGCGTCGTTTGCGGTATGTACACATGCACTCGCTGTGCGGGTTCATGTGGTGGATGCCTCGCCCTGTTGCATCGTACCGATAATTCTGAGCTGCCTACAGTAGAATCAATTATTTACACATATTATAAAACCAATTAAAACAAATGAATTATTAAAATCATTTAATAAATCCTGTTACTTGTCCCAGCTTCTGCCAACCTAGCAGCTCAAAAGCACGTAAAAAATACAAGTAGAAAAATAGGGACCACCTTTGGTGGGAAGGTAACAGGGTTCCGTGCGCCTTCGGCGTTTAGTCATGCCAGCCACATGACCATAGATATGTCATCGGACAGCGCTGGCTCTTTGGGTTTGAAACGGAGATGAGCACCATCCCCTAGAGTCGGTAACGACTAGCACATATGTGCGAGGGGAACCTTTACCTTTATTCTTAACTTGATTTGAATTGCATAAGAACATTTTAAAAACAGGGCTGTTATGTTCCATGCAGTATAGCAATAGCAATAGCAATAGCAATTAGACTTATATACCGCTTCATAGGGCTTTCAGCCCTCTCTAAGCGGTTTACAGAGTCAGCATATTGCCCCCAACAACAATCCGAGTCCTCATTTTACCCACCTCGGAAGTATGGAAGGCTGAGTCAACCCTGAGCCGGTGAGATTTGAACAGCAGAACTGCAGTCAGCTGAAGTAGCCTGCAGTGCTGCATTTAACCACTGCACCACCTCGGCTATCCAAGTTCACTGAAGAATGTTGTCAGCAGAAGTAGAATTAAATATGGCATGTTTATTTGTAGGTTTTTTGAAATGCAACTTTCTCTTATGAGATACATTTTAAATCAGGTTTATTTAGATCTGGCACAAGCATCCTAGTAACCACTATATGATCATAAAGAGATTTTAAAGCCCCAAATCATTGCTGCCAACTAATAATTGTCCTGGTTTTTATAGCCCAGATCGGCTCTCCTATGAAATTTATCTATGCAGTTGGGAGTAATAAGTTGCACAGGGTGACCATTTTTGCTTTGAGTGAATTAGCCAAATTTTAAGATTTTGAAAGTGAGGCTAGAGCAGCTCTGTTTTTTTACACAGAAGCTAATATACACGAGGCAAATAATTAATAAAAGATTGGCTTCCAAACATGTACGGATTAAAAAGGCTTAAAGTTTGGCATTATTATATGGAGCTGGATTAAGCAAACTGCTTAGAAAATGTCAAAGATGTAGCATATTATAATTAATCATCTGTGAGGAAGCACCTACAGTGTTCAAACCGTCTGCCATGTGAAAATGAAGCTTAAATTATGCATTTCTAAATCTCATTGTTTCTGGGTCTTGCTTTCTCTGTGCAAATTGCAAGAATATATAGAATCACTGGGAAAATTTACGAAGTATGCCATAATGGAGTATTAGCTTCAATTAATCATGTCAAAATTGGGTGGACTTTTCATCTTGAGGAATTGAACAAAACCCTAATTTATGAATTTGCTCACCACGTTGTTTCCCTTTTTCTTGGATCCTAAGTAAAATTGACTTGATTATTGCTGTCCTTAGGAAGGAGAATACAGAACTATTTTAGCATCTAGGGCCACATTTTGCCTTTATTGACTGTATCACAGAAAAATTAAATAGCTTCAGAACAAAGTCATTGTTGGGTCTAGGACAGACTATATCTAGATATAGATATAGATATAATCATCTGTGCAGAATATATATATTCTTTCCTTTTTCTGTCTTTCGCCTCACCCTAGGAGCCATTCAGGCAGAATGTTGCCTTTGTTACATTTGTGTTGCATTTGTGCTGATAAATAAATAAAGGGAGACTAGTATAGATCTATTTCAAGCTAGCTGATGAGAGCTAAACAGCTTACTGATGAGAGCTAGCTGATGAGAGCTAAATAGCTGATGAGAGCTAAATAGCTTGAAATACATCTATACTAGTCTCCCTTTATTTATTTATCAGCACAAATGCAACACACACACACATACACACACATATATATGTTTTCGTAGATTTTCATGGGTGTAAGTATGCTGGTCTTGTATTCGAGTCTTTTCCCGTGTAAGATTGAGATTGTGTTGGCAATGTTTCGGCGAGAACAAGACCAGCATACTTACACCCGTGAAAATCTACGAAAACATAGATACATACATACATACATGTGTGTGTGTGAGAGAGAGAGAAAGAGAGAGAGAGTGTGTGTGTTTGTACTTTGGCCAGTATGGCACAAGCTTAACCAAAGTCCAGTTTGAACCAAAGAATGCTCATGTTATTCTATGCAAACTTGGATCTCTAATATAGAGACTACCTTAAAAATACTATTCTACGCATCCTGCCAACTAGACATTATATACAATACCCAAGGTTCTTAATTTTATAAAACACAATCTTACAATAATAGACTAGATATGCTATATCTCCACAATGTTAATGATTTTCTTCTGCCACAATAAAAATTACAGTTTGATGGCAACTTTTGGAGAAGTTGTTTCTCACAATGTGTGCACTTTTGAATGTAGATTGTACAAATGTTGTGCAGAGTAGAGGAGGATATTGATGGAGAGAGGGGAGACCTGTTACCAAAGCAACCAGGAATGAAACATTGCTTAAGCCCAACTATGAAGGAGAAATACAAAAAAAGATCTTAAGACAGAAACCTCCCTAATTCGTGTTCCTATAAGTAGGAAAGGAAGTAAAGCATGATTAAACTCCAAAGATTCTGTTATTGTAGTGTAGTTCTAGTCTTCCTGTGGAGCTGATTTTCTGGATTGGCCTATCTAGTAAGGCTGATGTAAAATAATATGCAAAATAATAATGCTAGTAGGAAGCCACTTCCAGTGGAAGTAATTGGGAGAGCAGATAGCATTTCTCCTAGCAAACTGAAGATTGCTATAAGGAAATGCTCTTGCTGAGCTGCCATGACTTTACCTTTATTCCATAGTCCAATTTAAGGAAATAAAATGTGTTGAAAGCCAGCTACTTAAAATGGAGAAATCTGGGCTCAGAATATGAGTATTTCTGCCATCCCTTTGCTCTGCTTTCATCATAATTGTTAGGAATATAATTCTAATGGTTGGGTTGGCAATATATAAATCATATAACAATGGTGTAACTATTTCTTTAAAGCATACTGTAAAATGTGATTGGTTGCTGTTTTCCTCAATCGGCCATAAGAGGGAGCCAGAGTGTCTGTTAGCTCTCTCTCTGTTCGCTAGATGCTGGGCTGATCTGGAAGTGCCGTGAGCTATTATAAGTTTTGCAACTGTTAGCAAACTTTGTGTAACGGACTGATTGTATGATACTGGACTGCGTTATTTGGATTCTCCCTTAACTGAAAGACATTGATGACTGACTGTCTTATCCATGTATGACTTGGACTGTTTGATGGACTCTGATACCTCTATTTCCACGAAAGTAAAAGCCTATTTAAACTGCAGTGTCTCTGTATGCTGGTTTGTGTGTTCTGCAACACAACTCTCAAAAACGCTTCGCTGAATGTACTCGGTCTCCCAACGGGGAGCTTACCTAACAATAATGCTCAGATTTTGACTTTCAAATTTCACTTCACGTTCTTTGTTCTCTTTTGGCTTTCTCTGCAGATGGTGGGCAGGGGAATGGCAGAAGTGTTCCACCACCTGTGGCCCCACAGGAGAAAAGAAGCGCACTGTCCTTTGTATCCAGACACTGGGATTTGATGAGCAGGCTCTGCCAGTGGAGCAATGCCAACATCTGCTAAAACCAAAGACTCGCCTCTCATGTAATAGGGATGTCTTGTGCCCTTCTGACTGGACTGTAAGCAACTGGACTGAGGTAAATTTGTAAATCAGCTTTGCTCATAAGAATTTGGGGCAACTAAGAGTTAGTATTAGCATTCAGCTTTGATTTAGACCCGTGACCTGACAAAACTGCGAACGTCAAAAGCGCGCCGACAAAACCGCGGCGCTAAAACCGCGATGTCAAAAGCGCGCCGACAACAGCACGCTGGCAACAGCGCGCCGACAGAAGCGCGATTTAAGTTAAGGTAAGGTTTAGGGTTAGGTTTAGGGTTAGGTTTAGGGTTAGGTTTAGGGTTAGGTTTAGGGTTAGGTTTAGGGTTAGGTTTAGGGTTAGGGTTAGGTTAGGGTTAGGGTTAGGGTTAGGTTTAGGGTTAGGTTACAGCGCGCTTCTGTCGGCGCACTGTTGTCGGCGCGCTTCAGCGCTCATTCGTCGGCGCGGCTTTGTCACCGCGGTTTAGTCAGACGCGCTTTTGTCGTTCGCGCATTTGTGGTGGAACCGTTTAGACCAATCTTGGCAACTTTAAGACTTGTGGACTTCAACTCCCATAGTTCCTCACCCAGCTTCTGGCTGAGGAATTCTGGGAGTTGAAGTCCACAAGTCTTAAAGTTTGCCAGGGTTGGAGACCCCTGGTTTAGATTAAGCAAGAGATGTGTATTTAGATCTTTTTTTCTTCTCGGGCTGTGAAAAGAGCTATTTTCCTATAGTGCCTTTGATATATATGCTTATTTTGCATTCTGTCCTAGTTCAGGAAAAATTGGGCATTGAATCCTGCCAGCTACTTGAAAAACTGGAACTGCCGATTCTAAAACAACTATATCTGAATTCCCATGGCCTTTAAGATAAACTAAGCAAGAAATAAATAATATTTTAGCAATCAGGGTAATCACCCTAATTGCTTCCTCATCTTGAAAGTATAAGGATGTGCAACCTATACTTAGCACAATTAAACCAAAACAGAATTAAATCTCAACTCTCTAATAAGAAAACAAAAAAAAAGGAAATTCCAGCCATATCTATGATATCCTCCTACAAATACTAAATGTGCCTCCAGCCATTTAAGTTTAGTCATTCTTGATTTAAAGAAGTTGGACTATTAAAACAATTAGACCTTTAATCTTCCTTCTCCATCTGTCATGTGCTAATCCAACACTTCCCCAGCATGGATGGACGCTAGACCCTGCTGAGATTTGAAGTCATGTTTCTAAAGTACAGCTCCACAACCCCCAGGCTGTGGCCCACTACAGGCCCTTGAGCCCTTCAGAACCAGGCTGCAGAAGTGGTGGGCGAGCATGCACACGTCTGTATCCCAGAGGTGGGTTTCTGCTGGTTCGCCCCATATTGGGTGAACTGGTAGTGGCAGCGGCGGGATGATCCACCCACCTGTCCGGACGCTTCTGCGCATGTGCAGAAGCGTTGCGTGAGCACAGAAGCGTTGTGCGAGCGCATGCATATGCACAAACAAACCGGTAGCAAAATAAATTGAAACCCACCACTGGTGCATCCCCACTTGTGCAGGCAGCGGGCAAGCTCACACAGACATGTTCCATTTGCACGAGCGATGTATGCGTGAGCCCTCCGTTCGTGTGAAACAGAGGTGGTATTCAGCAGGTTCTGACCAGTTCTGGAGAACCAGTAGTGGGAATTTTGAGTAGTTTAGAGAACTGGTAAATGCCACCTCTGACTGGCCCCGCCCCATCTATTCTCTACCTCCCGAGTCCCAGCTGGGAGGGAATGGGGATTTTGCGGTAACCTTCCCCTGGAGTGGGGAGGGGATGGAGATTTTACCTTCCCCTGTCACATGCACCAAGCCATGCCACGGCCACCAAGTCATGCCCACAGAACTGGTAGTAAAAAAATTTGAATCACACCACTGGTGTGAAACCATCTCTATTCCCTCCCCAAACTGGTTTGCAAAGCCAGAAAGGTTGGGGAACTCTGATCTATAGAACATCTAAATTGAGAATGGCTAGGCTAATGTTTCAGGGGGGGAAAGGACTGATTAGTGTGATATTCCTGAAGCCAAGCTGGCATGTATTTCTGGTGGTACTTGCTGTATTTGTTATTTCCATGTCCAATGAAGTCATGGGCAAATTCAGAGGTCGTCAGTCTTTGTTTCTTATAAAGTATACGAAAGGGAAGCATTTTGTCACAGATATTCAATTATATATTTCAAAACTCACCTGCTATAAAGCAACCATCTTCAGTGTGCTGCTCTCTAGGTGCGATGGATTTCAGTTTCCAGAATCTTTCAGGCAACATTGTGATTTCATCTCTGAGAATGTTGGTTGTCCAAAATATATGGAGCATATCAGATTGAAAAAGGCTGCACTAAAACAAGTGTGGGCAAACAACCAGCATCTGGAAATTTTTGGTTTTGGTTCTGGTTTTGGTTATGTTGTTTAAAAAGTCTCCTGTCAGAGCCAAGCACAAACTAGTGGTTCATAAGCTAGGCTATAACTTATAAGTTATGGAGTCCTTAGTGCTCTCTGAGCTTGATTTTTTGCAAACTTTTGATTACCCAACTAGGTAACATCATCAGCACACTGATGCACTATGATGGATTGAACACTGTGCAACCCTGAGCTACATATATTCTCTTAACAGTTATGTAAGAGGTGAATTTTCAACCACATACTTAGTCCAAGGATTTCTTTTTAAGTTCCAGAATCGAAAGCACAATCATTTCACACCAAAATTAACTCATGATTTCTTCCTAAAATTTCCATTTGAAGTGAGGGCAGTTGTTAAAAAAATTGCAGGCAGTCCCTGGGTTAAGAACAAATCCAGTTCCCTAACTCTGTCTTTAACTTAACTTTGTATGTAAGTTGAAACTCATGCAGTGCATATTAACGAACTGCCTATTGTTAAAAATGGTGTGTAGTGTTCACTCTTCCTCAAACCGCTGAACCATTGGAGTTGTACAATGTTTTCATAAACTGCTGAAAACAGGTTGTATATTAAGGATTCATGACTTCAGTGGTTTATAAAAATATTGTAGAGCTTCACTGGTTCATCAACTCAACGAAGGACAATGCTATCTACCATTTTTAGTAACAGGCAGTTCATTTGTATAATTTACCTGTAAATTGAATGCTCTTAAGCTGAGGATTGCCTGTGCTAATAAAAAAAACCCCTAAGAATGGAAATCTCATTAATTAAGGATGAAGGCAGAAAAAGAGGGAAGATTGGTAGATTGTGTCTTTGGTAGGTGTGTTTCTGATGTCTTGAATAAAGACATGATCAAGTGCATTTATAGTCAAATATGAGAAAATTATATTCAAAAATGCTTATTTTATTAGAGGAATGAATAATTTGTATTTAAATGTAGGCTTTCATGCAGATTTTAAAAAACAAAAAATTTAATCTAGAGCCGTGGTGGCAAACCTATGGCAGAGACACAGTATTGGGACACAGCGCCCTCTCTGTGGGCACACGAGCTGTCGCCCCAGCTCAGCTCTGCCGTACATGCGCTTCCCACCAGCCAACTGGTCTTCGGGTCTCTGCTGTGCATGCCCGGCGGGGGGGGGGGGGAGAGCCGCATGTGGCAGGGGCATATGCAGAGTCTGTGCACACATTGCATTGGGGGGGTGCGCGCATGCGCTTTTGGCACTCAGTCCGAAAAAGATTAGCCATCACTGACCTAGAGTATAAGAGTAAAGCAGACTTAGCAATGACTCTGCATGGAATTGGTCTGTCTCTGTCCAATAAAAACAAAGATGCCTCCTGCTTTAAAAATTAATTTCTATGCAGTTCTTTAATTAAAAAATGCTTAAAGGTTTGCTGCCTGCTATTATTAAGAAATCCTCTTCTAATTTTGCTATTATTAATAGGGGACAGAAGAATAGCTTTTAACCCACACGGCTTCAAGCTGCTTTTTCTTCCCTTGTATAAGAAATTAAATGAAGCGTAACATTGGTTATGATTTCACCAATATTCTTCTGCTGATTGATTTTATACAACCAGAAGTCTCTTCTGATTTCCGGGCAAATGAAAATTTGACATCTGGAACAAGTGAATTAAATGTTATTTTCAGCTAATGGCATTGATGAAATATAACATCTAAATTAAGGATCTTGTGCATCAGTAGAGCTTACTCCTTGGAAAGCACCTCCAGATGTGGCTCCATTGTTTAATGCCTGCTTAAAATGGAGTGTAACTAGGCTGATGATCTGAGTACCATGTGCAGCAATGCCTAATTGACTTCCAAACACATAATAGAAGCTGACACATCAGAAGGATATTACTATATGGACTTTCTTCTCAGCACACCGTAGTTAAGTACTATTTCAAAGTATCCTGGGCAAAGCCAGATGTCAATTAAATTAGGGATTTCAGGAAGGTTCAAATGGCTTCCTTAGCTACTTAATACCACTAGGTACTAGTGCCACTCTATAAAGCCTTAGTAAGACCACACCTAGCATACTGCATCCAGTTTTGGTCACCACACTATAAGAAAGATGTTGAGACTCTAGAAAAAGTGCACAGAAGAG